>NC_080730.1:0-65000 GCF_019097595.1 Hemibagrus wyckioides | reverse complement strand
GTAACCCAAATCCAGCACTGTCTGGTTCAGCAGCTGAACACGCATCTCACCTGAAACATTAACCAAGGTAAGAATACACACACAGACACACACACACATATATTCACAAAACACACACACACATATTCACAGAAACACACACACACACACACACACACACAGCACTGTGTAGGTGTGTAAACACTGAGTGTACTCCACAGTGTCTGAGGCTGAGAGAGTTCTTTATGAAGATCTTCCTGTTGTGTGAGAATGAAAACAGGAAGGTGATGGAATCACTACATTACATTATTATTTTATTTTAATTCTGAAATCCAAGAGTCTAAATCCAACTCTAATTGTGAATCAGACATTTGTATTGCGAGTAGTGTGACTATAATTCAGCTGAACTGCAGGAACAGGTGTGTGTTGGTTAGGTGTGATGATACTTTAGCTTGTGTACATGTTCCACTCTACCTACCTTTCCAGTTGTAGGTTCCCGGAGCTCCAAACAGGATGTAGTTATTATCGGGAGTGAAGCTTGCTGCTAATCCCTGCTGACAGAAACCAAACTGCTCGTGACCTTGAGGACGACCTTCACAGAACTTCCATTCTCCTCCATCCAGGTCGTCTCTCTCGCTCAGGTCCTCGCTCAGCACATAGCATCGGCCGATGGGATCGCGAGTTTCAGATGCCTGATGAACGCGCTGGCGGAGTTCGTAAAGGTGAGCGCACGTCTGCAGAGTCAGAACAAAGTAAACTCTGAGCTCCACTGAGGCTCTTCATCAGGGTTCATCATGTTCATATTTTTACCAAAACTCCAGCTGTGTCTGAAGATAGCAAATAATTAGCTACATTAATGAGTACAGATTGAATAATAATAAAACCAATAAAATATTCTGATTGTTTATATAGATGATAAATGTGATAGATTTTTAGATTAAATATTTACCACAACTTTTCCTCCGATGCCTTGGCTCTTCACAGTCACTCCGAGCCACTGATTATCTTTACTCTCTCTGTCCAAGCTCACTGCCACACAAACACCAGGCTTTATTAAACACCAGGCTTTATTTCTCACAGTGACACTGCTGTATGTACTTTTGTGTGTACAAATGTACCTTTATGTGTGATTTTGTGTGTATACGTATTGTATTATTTGTGGTTTGTATATAAATGTGTGGTGTTGTGGTGTTTATCTGACCGTCTCCATCGATGTCCACTCGCTCACAGTCAAACTCCTCAGCTGTGATTGGACAGCGATACAGTGCACCTGTGTGAGTGTGACGCTGGTGACCAAGACCTCGAGCTCGCGGCGCCCCCACTAGGATCCTACAAAAACAACACAAACACACACACACAGACATTTGGTCTTTATGTGTTTCACAGCTATTTATATATTTAGTTTAGAGTCACCGCTTGCGCCCTTATTTGGCCAGTCAGACTGAGGAGTGCTATTTTAAAAACACACACAGCTCAGGTCTGAGTCCCACTTTCAGCTGTGACACACAATAAACACTAGAGAATAAACAGAGGAATAAACACTAGAGAATAAACACTAGAGAATAAACAGAAGAATAAACACTAGAGAATCTTTCTTTTTTTCTTTCTTTTTTAACGCCATGCCACCTTCTATGGCTATATTCATGGCGAGAGACAACACTAGAGAATAAAAAGAGGAATAAACACTAGAGAATAAACACTAGAGAATAAACAGTGGAATAAACACAGCAGAATAAAACAGTGGAATATACACAACAGAATAAACAGATCTAGAACACTTGAAATAAAATAAATAATAACACAGGTGGTGAATAACTCAGCTCAGGTTAGTTCACTGTGATCACTGGAATTAAACAGAAGTTGAAGTGTCGTGTTATCCTTTATTCTAACACTCACACTGCCTGTAGAACTGAAATTGTGCAGAATCTCAACAGAACTTCAGAAGAACCTTTGTGTGAGATGGATCCACACTACACTAAAACTGCACAGTATTAGTTAGGGTTAGTATTCTGGGGATATGGCTAGTATTCCGGGGGTAGGGTTAGTATTATGGGGATAGGGTTAGTATTATGGGGATAGGGTTAGTATTCCGGGGACAGGGCTAGTATTCCGGGGACAGGGCTAGTATTCCGGGGACAGGGCTAGTATTCCGGGGATATGGCTAGTATTCCGGGGGTAGGGTTAGTATTATGGGGATAGGGTTAGTATTATGGGGATAGGGTTAGTATTCCGGGGATAGGGTTAGTATTCCGGGGATAGGGTTAGTATTCCGGGGATATGGCTAGTATTCCGGGGACAGGGCTAGTATTATGAGGATAGGGTTTGTATTATGGGGATAGGGTTAGTATTCTGGGGATAGGGCTAGTATTCCGGGGACAGGGTTAGTATTCCGGGGACAGGGCTAGTATTCCGGGGACAGGGCTAGTATTCCGGGGACAGGGCTAGTATTCCGGGGACAGGGCTAGTATTCCGGGGACAGGGTTAGTATTCCGGGGACAGGGCTAGTATTCCGGGGACAGGGCTAGTATTATGAGGATAGGGTTTGTATTATGGGGACAGGGTTAGTATTCCGGGGATAGGGCTAGTATTCCGGGGACAGGGCTAGTATTCCGGGGACAGGGCTAGTATTCCGGGGACAGGGCTAGTATTCCGGGGATAGGGCTAGTATTCCGGGGATAGGGTTAGTATACCGGGGATATGGCTAGTATTCCGGGGATAGGGTTAGTATTCCGGGGATATGGCTAGTATTCCGGGGATATGGCTAGTATTCCGGGGATAGGGTTAGTATTATGAGGATAGGGTTAGTATTCTGGGGATAGGGTTAGTATTCTGGGGATAGGGCTAGTATTCCGGGGACAGGGTTAGTATTCCGGGGACAGGGCTAGTATTATGAGGATAGGGTTTGTATTATGGGGACAGGGTTAGTATTCCGGGGATAGGGCTAGTATTCCGGGGACAGGGCTAGTATTCCGGGGATATGGCTAGTATTCCGGGGACAGGGCTAGTATTATGAGGATAGGGTTTGTATTATGGGGACAGGGTTAGTATTCCGGGGATAGGGCTAGTATTCCGGGGACAGGGCTAGTATTCCGGGGACAGGGCTAGTATTCCGGGGACAGGGTTAGTATTCCGGGGGCAGGGCTAGTATTCCGGGGACAGGGCTAGTATTCCGGGGATAGGGCTAGTATTCCGGGGATAGGGTTAGTATTATGAGGATAGGGTTAGTATTCTGGGGATAGGGTTAGTATTCTGGGGATAGGGCTAGTATTCCGGGGACAGGGTTAGTATTCCGGGGACAGGGCTAGTATTCCGGGGACAGGGCTAGTATTATGAGGATAGGGTTTGTATTATGGGGACAGGGTTAGTATTCCGGGGATAGGGCTAGTATTCCGGGGACAGGGCTAGTATTCCGGGGACAGGGCTAGTATTCCGGGGACAGGGTTAGTATTCCGGGGACAGGGCTAGTATTCCGGGGACAGGGCTAGTATTCCGGGGATAGGGCTAGTATTCCGGGGATAGGGTTAGTATTCCGGGGATATGGCTAGTATTCCGGGGATAGGGTTAGTATTCCGGGGATATGGCTAGTATTCCGGGGATAGGGTTAGTATTATGAGGATAGGGTTAGTATTCTGGGGATAGGGCTAGTATTCCGGGGACAGGGCTAGTATTCCGGGGATAGGGTTAGTATTCTGGGGATATGGCTAGTATTCCGGGGATAGGGTTAGTATTATGAGGATAGGGTTTGTATTATGGGGATAGGGTTAGTATTATGAGGATAGGGTTTGTATTATGGGGATAGGGCTAGTATTCCGGGGACAGGGCTAGTATTCCGGGGACAGGGCTAGTATTCCGGGGATAGGGCTAGTATTCCGGGGATAGGGTTAGTATTATGGGGACAGGGTTAGTATTCTGGGGATAGGGCTAGTATTCCGGGGACAGGGCTAGTATTCCGGGGACAGGGTTAGTATTATGAGGATAGGGTTTGTATTATGGGGATAGGGTTAGTATTCTGGGGATAGGGTTAGTATTATGAGGATAGGGTTTGTATTATGGGGATAGGGTTAGTATTATGAGGATAGGGTTTGTATTATGGGGATAGGGTTAGTATTATGAGGATAGGGTTTGTATTATGGGGATAGGGTTAGTATTCTGGGGATAGGGCTAGTATTCCGGGGACAGGGCTAGTATTCCAGGGACAGGGTTAGTATTCCGGGGATAGGGCTAGTATTCCGGGGACAGGGCTAGTATTCCGGGGATAGGGTTAGTATTATGGGGACAGGGTTAGTATTCTGGGGATAGGGTTAGTATTCTGGGGATAGGGTTAGTATTATGGGGACAGGGTTAGTATTCTGGGGATAGGGTTAGTATTCCAGGAATAGGGCTAGTATTCCGGGGACAGGGCTAGTATTCCGGGGACAGGGTTAGTATTCCGGGGATAGGGCTAGTATTCCGGGGACAGGGCTAGTATTCCGGGGATAGGGCTAGTATTCCGGGGATAGGGTTAGTATTCTGGGGATATGGCTAGTATTCCGGGGATAGGGCTAGTATTCCGGGGATAGGGTTAGTATTCTGGGGATATGGCTAGTATTCTGGGGATATGGCTAGTATTCCGGGGACAGGGCTAGTATTCTGGGGATAGGGCTAGTATTCCGGGGACAGGGTTAGTATTATGAGGATAGGGTTTGTATTATGGGGATAGGGTTAGTATTCTGGGGATAGGGCTAGTATTCCGGGGACAGGGCTAGTATTCTGGGGATAGGGCTAGTATTCCGGGGACAGGGTTAGTATTATGAGGATAGGGTTTGTATTATGGGGATAGGGTTAGTATTCTGGGGATAGGGTTAGTATTCCTGGAATAGGGTTAGTATTATGGGGATATGGCTAGTATTCCGGGGACAGGGTTAGTATTATGAGGATAGGGTTAGTATTATGGGGATAGGGTTAGTATTATGGGGATAGAGTTAGTATTATGGGGATAGGGTTAGTATTATGGGGATAGGGTTAGTATTCTGGGGATAGGGTTAGTATTATGGGGATAGGGTTAGTATTCTGGGGATAGGGCTAGTATTCTGCAGAATAAAGATGAGAGGATGTTCACTGCAGCAGTCTGTGCAGTACACACACACACACACACACATACACACCAGCGTATTCTCTGATCAGCATTTCCAGCAGCTCTTAGTCTAATGAATTGTGGGTAATAAATAGACTGTGATGTCACTTGGCTTCAGCCTTCAGCTGATCCTCTAATAACGACCTCCGACACTCAGGAAATTAAAATGTTTCTGTTAAGGCTTCTGCACAAAACATGATTTATTGCTGTGTTACTTTCATAAGAATCACATTAAAGCTGATCGTGCTCTGCTCTGTGTTTTATCTTCTGCTTTTCTCTCAACACAACAAATCATCTTTTTAAACAAATTCCTTGTGTAAATACACTGAATCATTTCTTTTGGTCAGGTGTATTTACACACACACACACATACACACACTCAGCATCCACCCATTCACACACACACACACACACTACTGATGAATATGAACTGTGTTATGTTTCTCTGTCTGTGTTTATTTCATCGTCAGTGACTTTTTCAGGCTTTTGTTGTGTAGAGTGTACAAAAATGAACGAGAAACAATGAGTACAAAAACATCATCCAGACCAGGAGCGAGACTGTGGAAGGAAAAGAAGCAAAAACACATCAACTGCTGTATATGAGGAGCTCATCAGGGTGAAATAGACACAGGTGAGAGCAATGGAACAAGGAAACATGCAGGGGCTGATGGGTAATGTAGTTCACACACAGATTCAACAGCAACATTACAGAATTGTGTATGTTGTATCACCATGAGTCAGAGCATATCTTGGACATACAGGCATATTTCATTTGATACCGCTTATCCGATCTATCCTCAGGTCACGGGGAGCCTGTGCCTATCTCAGGCATCATTGGGCATCAAAGCAGGACACACCCTGGACGGAGTGCCAACCCATCGCAGGGCACACACACTCATTCACTCACACAATCACACACTTGCAGAAACCCACCAAGCACTTGGAGAACATGCAAACTCCACACACACAGTGAGCAGGAATGAGACTCGTACCCAGGACGCTGGAGGTGTGAGGCAAACATGATAACCACTAAGCCACTGTGTACAGGCATATTATAAAAGACTGAAACTCATTTTCTGTGCATCCTAAGACAGATTTTTAATTTGAACAAATGAGTCAGGGAATGAATCTGAACTAATCATTTAACTACAGGACACACCCATTTAACTACAGGACACACCCATTTACACAATGTATGTATTTGTAATTAGATTCACTTCCATTCATTTTTAGTTGTGTAGCATTTTAACATATGGATTAAACGTGTCTGTGCGTCTAACAGTGTAGTACACATTACATCTGAGTTACACCAGAGACATTTTTAACATTTCTAAATACTGCAGAAAATTTTGACCATATATGGAAAGCTGGAGACAAACAGGTGCAGTGAGGAAGGTGTGTATAAGAACAGGAATCTATGACCATATAAGGAATGAGGCATGCAAACAGGAACAGATGGAGATGCATCATATCCGTATCACACAGCTAATTAGACATTAGTACTCTACGATGGTTTTGGATGAAGCCACAGAAAGTGTCCAGTTGGTAACCATGAAGCTTCACTGTGGCTACCTAGATATTGTGGGTTTGTCTCAAATCAGACTCATACAGTAGGCACCCTACAAAGGGCAGAAATTGAGTTTCATTTAATCTGTGAGACTTATATTACGTTTTTACTGCTAAATTCCATGACCAAAAAAAACAACAGCTGAGAAGACAACAGTCAGAGAGAGAGGGAGGGAGGGAGGGAGTTGTGGGGGGGGGGGTTGCAGAGAGAGAGAAAGAGGAAGGGAGGGAGGGAGAGAGAGACAGAGAGAATCCAGGGTGTGTGAGGACAGAATGAAGAGGTGAAGGACAGAAACAGTTGCATTAAATCTATAGATTTAAACTTATTAAATATTAAACTTTAGCACTGAAACCAAACTCAGGTTTAATTACAGTTTTTACTCAGGAATACAAACTGTAAATAAACTGAGTTACAGGATGAACTTCACTACAACCTCATCAGATTAAATAATTAAAGAACTCTTCACTAACACTCACTCACACACACACACACACACACACAGGAAGTGTTTCACTTCTTTAAGTAGTTAGAAAGAGCAGAATATTGTTAAAAATGCTTCTGTTTAAACATGTGGAACAGTTCAACTCACACACACCCTGTTTATTTCGGTCATTATGTGCATCAGTGTGAGGCCCCGCCCCCCAGGGGAGAGAACTGTGGGGACAGGACTGGAGCAGGGGGCAGGGCAGGAGCATGAAGGGCCTGAGATATAAAGTGAATACTCTAGCATCTCATCTTAGCTCAGAACACCAGAGGGAGCCCTCCCCTGAGTTTTGAATGCACTTCCGGGTTGCCGCCCGAATATATAAGCAGGTGTCCTACACTATGTTCTACGTGAAGTATTGTCCCCAGTTGACCTTACCAAGCCTTTGCTTCATGCACTATTGTTATTTGGATTTTTTCTGCTGATCGCTGTTGTGGCTTTGTGTGCTAACTTCTTCACTCATCAGCCCAATGTTTACTGGGAGGATGCTGTTAAATGTGCATTCATGCTTCCCCTCCTCACTGGGAGGGCCTTGGACTGGGCGTCTGTGGTGTGGGACGCTGACCCAAGTTTTATTCGCGTATTTCACGGGACTGATTTGTGAGGTTTTTGAGTATCCAGCAGGAGAAGATGTTTCTGTGCAATTATGGAGCTTCGCCAAGGCACTGAGCCCGCTGTGGATTATGTTATTAAATTCCACTCTTGCCGCACAGTCTGGTTGGAATGACATAGCTCTATCAGCCGTGTTCCGTGAGTGTCTCAACCCTGGGCTCCAAGCTGAAATGGTGTGTCCTGAGACTGTCCAAATACATCTCCAAGGCCATCAGATTAGATAACCTCCACAGCCAACATCATGCTAGAGCACGCACACCCCTATCAGCTCCTTGCCACACCGAGGCTTTGAGTCTCAGAGAGGAGCATCCTGAACCCAAGCAACTCAGGCATTTCTGTTTATCTGAGAGGGAGTTTCAGCGCCGTGCCCAGATGCAGCTGTGTTTCTATTGCGGTCAAACCGGCCATCAGATCAACTGCTGGCCAGAGATCTCAGGTGGGAAATTCACTCTGTTCTAGTTTTTTGCTTCCAGTAATGTTATGTTCTTCTCACAAAATTTTCTCTGTCTCAGCATTAATAGATTCTGGTGCAGCAGTGAACCTCATTGACAGCAAGTTAGTGGAAAAGTTACAGCTCTTCACTATCCTACGTACACCTCCTCTATGAATCACATCCATCGACAGTCAACCCATTGGTGGTAGATACGTCACACACCAAACAGAACTGCTGGAATTACGAGTGGGACTATTTCATCAGGAAAAGCTGGCCTTCTACATTACCCTCTTCCCATGTCTCACCGTGTCCGTTGAAAGTCCGGCGAGTACAGTTCCAGCGACCTATCCTCATGAGTATGACAACCTAAGGGAGGTGTTTAGTAAAGAGAGGGCCACTAGCCTCCCAGCCCACCACCCATGGGACTGTGCTATCGATTTAATCCCCTATGCTATGCCTCCTAAGAGTCATGTGTACCTGCTCTCACTGCCAGAGATGAAGGCCATAGAGGAGTACATAGAGGAGGCGCTGGCCACCGGTTACATCAGGCCCTCAACTTCCCCTGCTGCTGCAGGATTTTTCTTTGTGGGAAAAAAGGATGGCGGGGTTCGTCCTTGTATTGATTACAGGGGATTAAACGCCATCACTGTTCATTATCCTTATCCATTACCCTTAGTACCAGCAGCTCTAGAACAGCTACGAGGGGCTAGGATTTTTACTAAGTTAGATTTATGTAGTGCGTATAATGTAATCTGTATAAGGGAGGGGGACAAGTGGACGAGTTTCATACAGCTCTAGAACAGCTATGAGGGGCTAGAATGATCCAAGATGTTCCAAGATGGCGGCATGGCAGCAGCACGCAGCAGCCACTCTGGAACCAAAATGGTGCTTTCTTTTTGTTTTAGCCTGAATTTCAAGGTGCATGGACACCAAAGACAGTGGTGTTCATGTATACAACTGCCAGATGATATTACATCTCAGAAATCATGCAGTTACTAGCCTGCATGATGAAGTATAAACTTTGCAACCTCAGCTTGCTGTGAAGACCAGGCCTTCAGTCCTTGGCGTCGCCTGATGCCGGTGGCCGGGAGAGAGGACGTCGCAAGCAGTGTTCGAGGAAGCAGAAAACGGGCGAGTGTCTGTGCTAGGATAACAACAAACCCTAGCCGGCCGGCACTCCCCTCCATCATCTTGTCCAACGTCTGCTCACTGGACAATAAATTGGACTACATCCGACTGCAGCAAACTACACGGCGTGAGTACAGAGACTGCTGCGTCTTTGTTTTCACAGAGACGTGGCTGAGTGACAGAGTTCCGGATGCCGCCATTCAGCTAGCCGGGCTAACCGTGTTTCGTGCCGACAGGAATGCAGCTCTTTGCGGTAAGCCTCGTGGTGGTGGCATGTGTGTTTACATGCAAATCTCAAAACAGTGCTCCCTAAATTCCATCAGTATGTGGACTTTGCTACGAGAGGGATGAACACGCTGGATCTTGTTTACACAAACATTCCCGGCGCATATCGTGCAGAGCCCCGCCCCCACCTCGGTTACTCAGACCACATCTCTGTTATGTTGATTCCAGCATACAGACCACTCATCAGCTCTAAACCGGTTCTGAAACAGGTTAAAACCTGGCCAGCAGGAGCCATCTCTGCTCTTCAGGACTGTTTTGAGTGCACTGACTGGGACATGTTTAGGGAGGCTGCAACCAACAGCGACTCTATTGACTAGGAGGAATACACGGCATCAGTGACCGGCTACATCGGGAAATGCACCGATGATGTGACCGTCTCCAAGACCATCACCAAACGATCCAGAAGCCGTGGATGACTGCAAAAGTGTGTGCTCTCCTGAGGTCCACCTTCAGAGCAGGGGAAAAGGCGGCCTTAAAAACAGCGAGGGCCAAACTGTCCCGAGCCATCAGAGAGGTGAAGCGCACACGCTCAGAGAATCCATGGCCACTTCCAGGACAGCGGAGACTCCCAGCACATGTGGCAGGGCATCCAGGCGATCATGAACTACAGAACAACCTTACCTGCTTGTAACAGTGACGCCTCCCTCTCAGACACGCTGAACGACTTCTACGCTCGGGTTGAGGCACAGAACCCAGAACACCACCCACAATCCGATGGCCAAGCAGAATGCTTGAATCAGAAGATTGGAAGGTTTCTCAGGTCTTATTGTAGTACAGAATCCACCTCCACTGTTCCCCTTGACGGGGGAGCCATCGGAGGTCCCAGCTGTCAATGAGTGGTCTCGTAAGAGTCAGGAGGTCTGGGAACAGGCTCACGTGTGCCTCCAGAGGGCGGTAAGATGACAACATATCAAAGCAAACAGGCATCGACAACAACACCTTACATATCAGGTGGGACAAAGTATTTGGGTTTCTACCCGCAATCTGAAACTGAAACTACCCTGTAGAAAACTTTGGCCTAGATTCATTGGCCCCTTCAAAATCATTCAGCAAATGAATCCAGTCTCTTTCTGTCTTCAACTTCCTGCCACGTATCGCATCTGCCCCACTTTCCATGTCTCACTCCTCAAGCCTGCACATGAACCACATCCAGACAATTGTGCCTCCAGAGATCCTCACCCTCCTCTAGACATTGATGGGGCTCCTGCTTACCAAGTTCGTTCACTCATTGATTCCCGGCGCCTCAGAAACTGACTCCAGTATCTGGTGGATTGGGAGGGTTATGGCCCGGAGGAACGGTCATGGGTTGATGCGGCCAACATTCTTGATCCCTCTCTGATGGAGGAGTTCCACCTCACACCCCGGTAAGCCCGCTCCTCGCCCAGGGGGGCGCCCTCAGAGAAGAACATCTGGAGGTGTTCATGGGGGGGCCCTCTCCCGAGTTTTGAATGCACTTCCGGGTTGCCACCCGGATATATTAGCAGATCACACACTATGTCCGATCCAAAGTATTGTCCCCAGTTGACCTTACCAAGCCTTTGCTTCATGCACTATTGTTATTTGGATTTTTTGACCTTTGCCTGCTTCTCTATTTTGCTGGTTTTTGGATTACTGCTTCTGGTTTTGTCTGCCCTGATTATTGCTTCCCAGTTTTGACTTTTGCCTGGCTTTTGACTCTGTCTTTGTCTTTTGATTTAATAAATCTGCTAATGGAGCCTAACGCTTCCGCCTCTGGCTTTTTTAACGCCACAAATACGGTGAAGGAAAAACTGGAAAATAAAGACTTTTATCTTATTAAGAGAGGGCTTGACTGAAAAAGTATGTGAACACACACACACACACACACACACACGTTTATTAACATTACATTCACAGAGTAAATATTTCTACATAATTTTATTTAAATAAAATATTTTTTTGAAATATGTTTTCTTTACATTAACACATTTAACACATGATGTAAACAAACAAACAAACAAACAAACAAACAAATAATAATTTATTTCAGATGTATGAATATTTATAAAGGTCCGAGGCCATTAGAGACTCTGCTTTTCACTACATTCATTCCTTTTCCTTTGTTTTATTCTCATGTAAATGTGTGTGTGTTTGTGTGTGTGTGTGTGTGTGTGTGTGTGTATGTGTGTGTGTCAGATGGAATTCCACTCTTTCCAAACTCACACACAAACTGTGTGTGTGTGTTAGAGGTAAAGTGTGTAAGATGAGGAGTGACTCACAATGAGCTGAGCATTGATGTCGTGTTGAGTTCTCTCTGTTCTCTGTGTGTTTTATTCACATACAGCCTGCAGCAGGCAGTGACGGAATCTGTCTCACTCTCTATAAACCTGACGGAATCTGTCTCACTCTCTATAAACCTGATGGAATCTGTCTCACTCTCTATAAACCTGACGGAATCTGTCTCACTCTCTATAAACCTGATGGAATCTGTCTCACTCTCTATAAACCTGACGGAATCTGTCTCACTCTCTATAAACCTGACGGAATCTGTCTCACTCTCTATAAACCTGACGGAATCTGTCTCACTCTCTATAAACCTGACGGAATCTGTCTCACTCTCTATAAACCTGATGGAATCTGTCTCACTCTCTATAAACCTGACGGAATCTGTCTCACTCTCTATAAACCTGACGGAATCTGTCTCACTCTCTATAAACCTGACGGAATCTGTCTCACTCTCTATAAACCTGACGGAATCTGTCTCACTCTCTATAAACCTGACGGAATCTGTCTCACTCTCTATAAACCTGACGGAATCTGTCTCACTCTCTATAAACCTGACGGAATCTGTCTCACTCTCTATAAACCTGACGGAATCTGTCTCACTCTCTATAAACCTGACGGAATCTGTCTCACTCTCTATAAACCTGACGGAATCTGTCTCACTCTCTATAAACCTGACGGAATCTGTCTCACTCTCTATAAACCTGATGGAATCTGTCTCACTCTCTATAAACCTGACGGAATCTGTCTCACTCTCTATAAACCTGATGGAATCTGTCGCACTCTCTATAAACCTGACGGAATCTGTCTCACTCTCTATAAACCTGACGGAATCTGTCTCACTCTCTATAAACCTGACGGAATCTGTCTCACTCTCTATAAACCTGACGGAATCTGTTTCTCTCCATGTGTAGTGTCCGTGTAGTGACCCTGTGTAGCGTCCATTTGTAGTGACCCTGTGTAGTGTCCGTGTGTAGCATCCATGTGTAGCGTCCATGTGTAGTGACCCTGTGTAGTGACCATGTGTAGTGTCCTGTAGTGCAGTGACCATGTGTAGTGTCCTGTAGTGTAGTGTCCGTGTAGTGTCCATGTGTAGTGACCCTGTGTAGCGTCCATTTGTAGTGACCCTGTGTAGTGTCCATGTGTAGCAGCCATGTGTAGCGTCCATGTGTAGTGTCCTGTAGTGTAGTGACCCTGTGTAGTGACCATGTGTAGTGTCCATGTGTAGTGACCATGTGTATTGTCCATGTGTAGTGTCCATGTGTAGTGATCATGTGTAGTGTCCATGTGTAGTGTCTGTGTGTAGTGTCTGTGTGTAGTGACCATGTGTAGTGTCTGTGTGTAGTGACCATGTGTAGTGTCCATGTGTAGTGACCAAGTGTAGTGTCCGTGTGTAGTGTCTGTGTGTAGTGATCATGTGTAGTGACCATGTGTAGTGTCCGTGTGTAGTGTCTGTGTGTAGTGATCATGTGTAGTGTCCATGTGTAGCGTCCATGTGTAGTGTCCATGTGTAGCGTCCATGTGTAGTGACCCTGTGTAGTGACCATGTGTAGTGTCCTGTAGTGTAGTGACCCTGTGTAGTGACCATGTGTAGTGTCCATGTGTAGTGACCATGTGTATTGTCCATGTGTAGTGTCCATGTGTAGTGATCATGTGTAGTGTCCATGTGTAGTGTCCATGTGTAGTGTCTGTGTGTAGTGTCTGTGTGTAGTGACCCTGTGTAGTGTCTGTGTAGTGACCCTGTGTAGCGTCCATTTGTAGTGACCCTGTGTAGTGTCCGTGTGTAGCATCCATGTGTAGCGTCCATGTGTAGTGACCCTGTGTAGTGACCATGTGTAGTGTCCTGTAGTGTAGTGACCCGGTGTAGTGACCCTGTGTAGCGTCCATGTGTAGTGACCCTGTGTAGTGACCATGTGTAGTGTCCTGTAGTGTAGTGACCCTGTGTAGTGACCATGTGTAGTGTCCATGTGTAGTGACCATGTGTATTGTCCATGTGTAGTGTCCATGTGTAGTGTCTGTGTGTAGTGTCTGTGTATAGTGACCCTGTGTAGTGACCATGTGTAGTGTCCATGTGTAGTGTCTGTGTGTAGTGTCTGTGTGTAGTGACCCTGTGTAGCATCCATGTGTAGTGACCCTGTGTAGTGACCCTGTGTAGGGTCCATGTGTAGTGACCCTGTGTAGTGTCCGTGTAGTGTCCATGTGTAGTGACCCTGTGTAGTGTCCGTGTAGTGTCCATGTGTAGTGACCCTGTGTAGCGTCCATTTGTAGTGACCCTGTGTAGTGTCTGTGTAGTGTCCATGTGTAGTGACCCTGTGTAGCGTCCATTTGTAGTGACCCTGTGTAGTGTCCATGTGTAGCATCCATGTGTAGTGACCCTGTGTAGTGACCATGTGTAGTGTCCTGTAGTGTAGTGACCATGTGTAGCGACCATGTGTAGTGACCCTGTGTAGCGACCATGTGTAGTGACCCTGTGTAGTGACCATGTGTAGTGTCCTGTAGTGTAGTGACCCTGTGTAGCGACCTTGTGTAGTGACCCTGTGTAGCGACCATGTGTAGTGACCCTGTGTAGCGACCATGTGTAGTGACCCTGTGTAGCGACCATGTGTAGTGACCCTGTGTAGTGTCCATGTGTAGCATCCATGTGTAGCGTCCATGTGTAGTGACCCTGTGTAGTGACCATGTGTAGTGTCCTGTAGTGTAGTGACCCGGTGTAGTGACCATGTGTAGTGTCCATGTGTAGTGACCATGTGTATTGTCCATGTGTGGTGTCCATGTGTAGTGATCATGTGTAGTGTCCATGTGTAGTGTCCGTGTGTAGTGTCTGTGTGTAGTGACCCTGTGTAGCATCCATGTGAAGTGACCCTGTGTAGTGTCCGTGTAGTGTCCATGTGTAGTGACCCTGTGTAGCATCCATTTGTAGTGACCATGTGTAGTGTCCATGTGTAGCATCCATGTGTAGCGTCCATGTGTAGTGACCCTGTGTAGTGACCATGTGTAGTGTCCTGTAGTGTAGTGACCCTGTGTAGCGACCATGTGTAGTGACCCTGTGTAGTGACCATGTGTAGTGTCCATGTGTAGTGACCCTGTGTAGTGACCATGTGTAGTGTCCTGTAGTGTAGTGACCCTGTGTAGCGACCATGTGTAGTGACCCTGTGTAGTGTCTATGTGTAGCATCCATGTGTAGCGTCCATGTGTAGTGACCCTGTGTAGTGACCATGTGTAGTGTCCTGTAGTGTAGTGACCCGGTGTAGTGACCATGTGTAGTGTCCATGTGTAGTGACCATGTGTATTGTCCATGTGTGGTGTCCATGTGTAGTGATCATGTGTAGTGTCCATGTGTAGTGTCCGTGTGTAGTGTCTGTGTGTAGTGACCCTGTGTAGCATCCATGTGTAGTGACCCTGTGTAGTGTCCGTGTAGTGTCCATGTGTAGTGACCCTGTGTAGTGTCCATGTGTAGCATCCATGTGTAGTGTCCATGTGTAGTGACCCTGTGTAGTGTCCATGTGTAGCATCCATGTGTAGTGACCATGTGTAGTGTCCTGTAGTGTAGTGACCCTGTGTAGCGACCATGTGTAGTGACCCGGTGTAGTGACCATGTGTAGTGTCCATGTGTAGTGACCCGGTGTAGTGACCATGTGTAGTGTCCTGTAGTGTAGTGACCCTGTGTAGCGACCATGTGTAGTGACCCTGTGTAGTGTCCATGTGTAGCATCCATGTGTAGCGTCCATGTGTAGTGACCCTGTGTAGTGACCATGTGTAGTGTCCTGTAGTGTAGTGACCCGGTGTAGTGACCATGTGTAGTGTCCATGTGTAGTGACCATGTGTATTGTCCATGTGTAGTGTCCATGTTTAGTGTCCATGTGTAGTGTCCGTGTGTAGTGTCTGTGTGTAGTGACCCTGTGTAGTGTCCATGTGTAGTGTCCATGTGTAGTGACCCTCTGTAGCGTCCATGTGTGGTGTCCATGTGTAGTGATCATGTGTAGTGTTCATGTGTAGTGTCCGTGTGTAGTGTCTGTGTGTAGTGACCCTGTGTAGCATCCATGTGTAGTGACCCTGTGTAGTGTCCATGTGTAGTGACCCTGTGTAGTGTCCGTGTAGTGTCCATGTGTAGTGACCCTGTGTAGCGTCCATTTGTAGTGACCCTGTGTAGTGTCCATGTGTAGCATCCATGTGTAGTGTCCTGTAGTGTAGTGACCCTGTGTAGCGTCCATGTGTAGTGACCATGTGTAGTGACCATGTGTAGTGTCCTGTAGTGTAGTGACCCTGTGTAGCGACCATGTGTAGTGACCATGTGTAGTGACCCTGTGTAGTGTCCATGTGTAGCGTCCATGTGTAGTGACCCTGTGTAGTGACCATGTGTAGTGTCCTGTAGTGTAGTGTCCGTGTAGTGACCCTGTGTAGTGACCATGTGTAGTGTCCTGTAGTGTAGTGACCCTGTGTAGCGACCATGTGTAGTGACCCTGTGTAGTGACCCTGTGTAGTGTCCATGTGTAGCGTCCATGTGTAGTGACCCTGTGTAGTGACCATGTGTAGTGTCCTGTAGTGTAGTGTCCGTGTAGTGACCCTGTGTAGTGTCCATGTGTAGTGACCCTGTGTAGCGTCCATTTGTAGTGACCCTGTGTAGCGTCCATGTGTAGTGACCCTGTGTAGTGACCATGTGTAGTGTCCTGTAGTGACCATGTGTAGTGTCCTGTAGTGTAGTGACCCTGTGTAGCGTCCATGTGTAGTGACCCTGTGTAGTGACCATGTGTAGTGACCCTGTGTAGTGACCATGTGTAGTGACCCTGTGTAGTGACCCTGTGTAGTGTCCATGTGTGGTGTCCATGTGTAGTCACCATGTGTAGTGTCCATGTGTAGTCACCATGTGTAGTGTCCATGTGTAGTGTCTGTGTGTAGTGACCCTGTGTAGCGACCATGTGTAGTGACCCTGTGTAGCGACCATGTGTAGTGTCCATGTGTAGTGACCCTGTGTATTGTCCATGTGTAGTGTCCGTGTGTAATGTCTGTGTAGTGACCCTGTGTAGCATCCATGTGTAGTGACCCTGTGTAGTGACCCTGTGTAGTGTCCATGTGTAGTGACCCTGTGTAGTGACCCTGTGTAGTGTCCATGTGTAGTGACCCTGTGTAGTGTCCGTGTAGTGAGAAGTGAGCAGAGAGCAGTGAGAAGTGAGCAGTGAGGAGTGAGCAGAGAGCAGTGAGAAGTGAGCAGTGAGGAGTGAGCAGTGAGGAGTGTGGAGTGAGGAGTGAGGAGTGTGGAGTGAGCAGTGTGGAGTGAGGAGTGTGGAGTGAGCAGTGTGGAGTGAGCAGTGTGGAGTGAGCAGAGAGCAGTGAGGAGTGTGGAGTGAGCAGTGTGGAGTGAGCAGTGTGGAGTGAGCAGAGAGCAGTGAGGAGTGTGGAGTGAGCAGTGAGGAGTGAGCAGTGTGGAGTGAGCAGAGAGCAGTGAGGAGTGTGGAGTGAGCAGTGTGGAGTGAGCAGTGTGGAGTGAGCAGAGAGCAGTGAGGAGTGTGGAGTGAGCAGTGTGGAGTGAGCAGTGTGGAGTGAGCAGTGTGGAGTGAGCAGAGAGCAGTGAGGAGTGTGGAGTGAGCAGTGAGGAGTGAGCAGTGTGCATATCAGTGGAACATGTTTAAAAATAAACTGCTGTTTCTGTCCTGAAGCGTTGAGATAAGTGTCACTTTTAGATTAGCATTACTCATGCTAACACACACACACACAAACACACACACACACACACACACAGTCCTGAAACCTCTGTTCAATAAAGGATGAGATCACTGATGATGACTAGTGCTTACTGTCACACACACGAACATATTTATGTCCAGAAAAACTAATGCTGATCAGTGATATCACACACACACACACACACACTAATAATGTAATGTAATGGCAATGGCGATTGTAAGTGATTAGCAGTTAGTTAAGTGGCATACTAAGTTGGCTAATGTTAGTGAGGTCAGGGGGCGTTTCCTAATTTGCATAATTATGAATATTCATTTTGGTATTTTAATAAATTATTATTATTTGATTAAAAATTCTGTTTCATTTCTTTTGCAAAGAGCTGAGAGGCGAGTGCAGCTGATTTCAGCTAACAGTGTGTATGATGTCAGGAAACACCACTCTCCACCCCAGCTCATTTTACACACTCCCAGTAACTCACATCACACACACACACACACACAGTGCATAACTGTAATGAAATGTCCCATCCTGTGCTCTCCAATCAATAAAGTCAATACAGAAGAGAAATGCTGAGCACTGAAAAATGAGCCTTGTGTGTGTGTGTTTATCATTTCTACCCTTAGCTTAAATAAAAATCAGCCGTAATGCAGTGGCTTGGCTGAGACGTGTGTTCAGAGCAGGGCTGTGACGATGTATCGTTTCCTACACTGTGATATCAATACCATGATACATTCTCAATCATTTCACATTTATTAACATGGAGATGTGATGATATTTAACACACACACACACACACAGATGAATTATTAGCATCTAGCAGAGAATATCAGATAATAAAGTATTGCAATATCTGATATATCATCATTACTGTGAGACAGGAGACAGAAATAACTTTATATATCAGTCTTTATTATTATTATCATATGATTATATGCATGTGTGTGTGTGTGTGTGTGTGTGTGTATGTGTGTGTGTGTGTGTGTAAAGAGTCACAGTGACTGGACTTGTGTTATAATAAGAAATGTGTGTGTGTGCGTGTGTGTGTGTGTGTGTGTGTAAAAAGCAGTGGCTGGACTTGTGTTATAATAAGAAGTGTGTGTGTGTGTGTGTGTGTGTGTACTCACCAGCTCTGATGATGGGGGGTGGTCTGTGTGTGGAGAGCTAGTGAGAAGCCGAAGAAGCTGCCGTGTTCTCCCTCTTTGCTCAGTGTGTCGGTGGTCTCCAGGTTAAAGCCACACACACATGACCACAACAGCATGAACACACACACTGGGAGTGTAATCTGGAGTGCCATCACTAATACACACACACCAGGACACACACACAAAACGTCCTAAAATCCTCAGTGAGATCCCACTCTCTCAGTCACGTCGTGTCCCTCAGTGTGTCTGTGCCTCCACTCGCTGCTGTCAGTCTGAGCAGAGTGTGAGAGCAGGACGGGACAGGGTGTGTGTGTGTGTTTGTGAGAGGGAGCTCCGCCCATGGGCTGTGATGGACACACACAGAGGACAAGAGCCTTGAATAGCCTGCACACTCCTCCCCCTCCCCTTCTGCCCCCCCCCGCCTCTCTATCTCTCTCTCGCTCTCTCTCACTCTCTCTGTCTCTCTCTCTCTGTCTCTCTCTCTCTCTCTCTCTCTCTCTCTCTGTCTCTCAGTTGAAGCTCCAGTTGATATGCTGCCAGGCAAATACCAGGCGAGGACACTGGGACACTTGGACACCAATGAATAGAGAATAATAAACAGAAAGACAACAGGATGATTTACTCCTTTATATTTCAAAGTGTCTTGTGAGAAAAGAAAGAGGAGAAGAGAGAAAATGCATGTGAGGAAAAAAAGAGGAGCAAAGACAGAATGAGAGAGAAATAAGAAAAAAACCTATCCATTTATTAGTAGTAGTACTGGAATTTTATTATTATCAACAACAACAACAATAATAATAACAATAATAATAATAATAATAATAATAATAATAATAATAATAATCCAATCATGGAGCAAGTTGTGGGGTCCAAGCCCTTTTCACAAAGATCAGCTCTGGTGTCCAGTTCATGCCAAGTTTAACAGAATAATAAAGGTTCCACAGATGAACAAGCTCATGATTTGTGGTGTTAGCTCAGTGCTAATTGATGGTGGCCATGTCTTTGACATAATCCAGTGACCATTAAAAAGTTACCAAATAGGGCAATGACACAGGGCATCACACCAGATTTCAGCTGGATTGGACTCACGCTTCCTGAGAAACTGAGAATCTGAATTTAACCCCGCCCCTACCAATGACCACACCCTAAAATGTCCAGCTCACCTGGTCTTGATTACACCTTCTGTGTCAGTCCAAGTGACCGGTCTGACTTACAGCTGTCTGAGAAAAACCAAGCTCCGCCCCAGTAGGATTGATTGACATGTGGCCGCCATGTTGTTTACAAAATGGATTGCATTTTTGTTCATTATAATGATTAAGGTGGGGTTTTTAATGCTTAGCAAAAAATATACTACATTTCCATGAATAGAAAAAATAAAATCAATTCTTTGTGGCAATGGGTAAAATCATATTATTTAGGAGTAAAAGTAATACATTTGCATATTAAATTATTATGTAAATTATTTGGACTGATGCTAGTGAATTATGCAAAGTCTGCCTTTAAGTGACAATAAGAGAGGAACACAGCAAGAACACCAGAAGAACACAAAAAGAGCAGCAGGGTGGAAAATGTGATTATAAGAGAGAAGAATAAAGAACAAAAAGTGCATTTAAGCAGAAGTGATGTGACTCAGCCCTCAGCTCCATGTTCACTGAGACATCATGAAAAAGCTACACGCACTAGTACTGCCCCCTCATTGTAATAACTCTACCCCTCACCAAAAAAACAACCCCTTATTTTAACCCCACCCTCACCGAACCCCACCCCCATTATAACTCCACCCCTTATTATAACTCCACTCCTCACAAAACTCCACCCCTCATCATAACTCCACCCTTCACAAGAAACCCACCCCTCATCATAACTCCACCCTTCACCAAAACCCCACCCTTCATCATAACGCCACCCATATAAACCAGACCCTAACAATGAGTGTGGCATAAAGTGAAGCAATTTTTTTTTTACAGTAAGTTATAAATACAGTTTTTTTATAGATGTGTATAGATATTTATAGATGTTCATAGATATGTATAGATATTTATAGATGTTTATAGATGTGTGTAGATATATTTATAGATGTTCATAGATATGTATAGATATTTATAGATGTTTATAGATGTGTGTAGATATATTTATAGATGTGTATAGATGTGTATAGATATTTATAGATGTTTATAAATGTGTATAGATGTTTATAGATATATATAGATGTGTATAGATGTGTATAGATATCTATAGATGTTTATAGATGTCTATAGATGTGTATAGATGTGTATAGATGTGTATAGATATTTATAGATGTGTATAGATGTGTATAGATGTGTATAGATGTGTATAGATGTGTATAGATGTTTATAGATATATATAGATGTTTATAGATGTGTATAGATGTTTATAGATGTTTATAGATGTGTTTAGATGTGTATAGATGTGTATAGATGTTTATAGATATCTATAGATGTTTATAGATGTGTATAGATGTTTATAGATATATATAGATGTTTATAGATGTGTATAGATGTTTATAGATGTTTATAGATGTGTATAGATGTGTATAGATGTGTATAGATATATATAGATGTTTATAGATGTGTATAGATGTGTATAGATGTGTATAAATATATATAGATGTTTATAGATGTGTATAGATGTTTATAGATGTCTATAGATGTGTATAGATGTGTATAGATATATATAGATGTTTATAGATGTGTATAGATGTTTATAGATGTCTATAGATGTGTATAGATGTGTATAGATATATATAGATGTTTATAGATGTGTATAGATGTGTATAGATATATATAGATGTTTATAGATGTGTATAGATGTGTATAGATATATATAGATGTTTATAGATGTGTATAGATGTGTATAGATATATATATAGATGTTTATAGATGTGTATAGATGTGTATAGATGTGTATAGATATATATCGATGTTTATAGATGTGTATAGATGTTTATAGACGTCTATAGATGTGTATAGATGTGTATAGATATATATAGATGTGTATAGATGTGTATAGATGTGTATAGATATATATAGATGTGTATAGATGTGTATAGATGTGTATAGATGTGTATAGAAGTTTATAGATGTGTATAGATGTGTATAGATGTGTATAGATATATATATAGATGTTTATAGATGTGTATAGATGTGTATAGATGTGTATAGATGTGTATAGATATATATAGATGTTTATAGATGTGTATAGATGTGTATAGATATATATAGATGTTTATAGATGTGTATAGATGTGTATAGATATATATAGATGTGTATAGATGTGTATAGATGTGTATAGATGTGTATAGATATATATAGATGTTTATAGATGCGTATAGATGTGTATAGATATATATAGATGTTTATAGATGTGTATAGATGTGTATAAATATATATAGATGTTTATAGATGTGTATAGATGTGTATAGATATATATATATATAGATGTTTATAGATGTGTATAGATGTGTATAGATATATATAGATGTTTATAGATGTGTACAGATGTTTATAGATGATTATATATATATATATATATATATATATATATATATATATATATATATATATATATATATATATATATACATAGACATATATTTGGATATGCATATCTGACACTTGACTTTCAAGTTATTTTCATTTGTGATTTCTACCATTTAATTTTCCCTACTTTTCCCTATATATTCTTAACTATATCCCCTATTTTTCATGTCCACACTTTAAATTTTACATTTTTCTTTTTTACTCTTTCTTTTTTATGTAAGACAGTCGTAAAAAGCATTTCACTACATGTCATACTGTGTATCATTTTATATGTGACCAATAAAATTTGAATTTATAGATGTGTATAGATGTTTACAGATGTTTATAAATTTTTATAGATGTGTATAGATGTTTATAGATGTGTATAGATGTTTATAGATGTGTATAAATATTTATAGATGTTTATAGATGTCTATAGATGTTTATAGATGTATATAGATGTGTATAGATGTCTATAGATGTGTATAGATGTTTATAGATGTTTACAGATGTCTATAGATGTTTATAGATGTATATAAATGTGTATAGATGTATATAAATGTGTATAGATGTCTATAGATGTGTATAGATGTTTATAGATGTCTATAGATGTTTATAGATGTCTATAGATGTGTATAGATGTTTATAGATGTGTATAGATGTGCATAGACGTGTAAAGATGTTTGTAGATGTTTATAGGTGTAAATAAATGACAGTTATAAACTCCAGGAACTGAGAGAAATATACTCTCAGTGATTATTTGTTATTTTTATCATTTTATTTATTTAAAGTTGCTCTTAAACTCTCTTCTCTGTGTAAACATTTTACTAAATTAAAATAATGAATATTAAAGTAAACAAACTAAACTGGACAATTAAACTGGATTATATGTAAACTGGACATTACATATAAACATGTTAAAATTTTAAATTTTACATCGAACAGTTTTTTCCCCCAATTTCGCTCTGTATGTGTTCACACTGAGAACTGAAGCCCCGCCCCCTCTCCTCTCACAGCTGTCAATCTGTGTGGTGTTTTTCCAGACAAGCACAATAAACATACTGACAACAAATGCTGATATCACACACACACACACACACACACACACTCAATTAGAGTGGGTTTATTCAGTGAGATACAGGGTGTGTTTGTGCTTTCATTTAGAGAACACAGCAAAGATATGATAAGTGACTCTCTCTCCACTCTCCACTGTGTGTGTGTGTGTGAGTATATTTAGCACTGAGTGAAGTGTATTTCCGGCTCACACCACATTTACTGTAAACCACTATTCACTACATCATTCTCACTACTCCCTATTCAATACAACATACTCACTACTCCCTATTCACTACATCATACTCACTACTCCCTATTCACTACATCATACTCACTACAACATACTCACTACTCCCTATTCACTACATCATACTCACTACTCCCTATTCACTACATCATTCTCACTACTCCCTATTCACTACATCATACTCACTACAACATACTCACTACTCCCTATTCACTACATCATACTCACTACTCCGTATTCACTACATAATACTCACTACTCCCTATTCACTACATCATACTCACTACATCATACTCACTACTCCCTATTCACTACATCATACTCACTACATCATACTCACTACTCCCTATTCACTACATCACACTCACTACAACATACTCACTACTCCCTATTCACTACATCATACTCACTACTCCCTATTCACTACATCATTCTCACTACTCCCTATTCACTACATCATTCTCACTACTCCCTATTCACTACATCATACTCACTACAACATACTCACTCCTCCCTATTCACTACATCATACTCACTACTCCCTATTCACTACATCATACTCACTACTCCCTATTCACTAAATCATACTCACTCCTCCCTATTCACTACATCATACTCACTACATCATACTCACTCCTCCCTATTCACTACATCATACTCACTACTCCCTGTTCAGTACATCATACTCACTTCTCCCTAATCACTACATCATACTCACTACTCCCTATTCACTACATCATACTCACTACTCCCTATTCACTACATCATACTCACTACTCTCTATTCACTACATCATACTCACTACTCCCTATTCACTACATCATACTCACTACTCCCTATTCACTACATCATACTCACTACTCCCTATTCACTAAATCATACTCACTACTCTCTAATCACTACATCATACTCACTACTCCCTATTCACTACATCATACTCACTACTCCCTATTCACTACATCATACTCACTACTCTCTATTCACTACATCATACTCACTACTCCCTATTCACTACATCATACTCACTACTCCCTATTCACTACATCATACTCACTATTCCCTATTCACTACATCATACTCACTACAACATACTCACTACTCCCTATTCACTACATCATACTCACTACTCTCTATTCACTACATCATACTCACTACATCATACTCACTACTCCCTATTCACTACATCATACTCACTACTCCCTATTCACTACATCATACTCACTACTCCCTATTCACTACATCATACTCACTACCCTCTATTCACTACATCATACTCACTACTCCCTATTCACTACATCATACTCACTACTCCCAATTCACTACAACATACTCACTCCTCCCAATTCACTACATCATACTCACTACAACATACTCACTACTCCCTATTCACTACATCATATTCTCTACTCCCAATTCACTACATCATACTCACTACTCCCAATTCACTACATCATACTCACTCCTCCCTATTCACTACATCATACTCACTACATCATACTCACTCCTCCCTATTCAATACATCATACTCACTACATCATACTCACTTCTCCCTATTCACTACATCATACTCACTACATCATACTCACTCCTCCCTATTCACTACATCATACTCACTACTCCCTGTTCAGTACATCATACTCACTTCTCCCTAATCACTACATCATACTCACTACTCCCTATTCACTACATCATACTCACTACTCCCTATTCACTACATCATACTCACTATTCCCTATTCACTACATCATACTCACTACAACATACTCACTACTCCCTATTCACTACATCATACTCACTACAACATACTCACTACTCTCTATTCACTACATCATACTCACTACTCCCTATTCACTACATCATACTCACTACATCATACTCACTCCTCCCTATTCACTACATCATACTCACTACTCCCTGTTCAGTACATCATACTCACTTCTCCCTAATCACTACATCATACTCACTACTCCCTATTCACTACATCATACTCACTACTCCCTATTCACTACATCATACTCACTACTCTCTATTCACTACATCATACTCACTACTCCCTATTCACTACATCATACTCACTACTCCCTATTCACTGCATCATACTCACTATTCCCTATTCACTACATCATACTCACTACAACATACTCACTACTCCCTATTCACTACATCATACTCACTACAACATACTCACTACTCTCTATTCACTACATCATACTCACTACATCATACTCACTACTCCCTATTCACTACATCATACTCACTACTCCCTATTCACTACATCATACTCACTACTCCCTATTCACTACATCATACTCACTACCCTCTATTCACTACATCATACTCACTACTCCCTATTCACTACATCATACTCACTACTCCCAATTCACTACATCATACTCACTCCTCCCAATTCACTACATCATACTCACTACAACATACTCACTACTCCCTATTCACTACATCATATTCTCTACTCCCAATTCACTACATCATACTCACTACTCCCAATTCACTACATCATACTCACTCCTCCCTATTCACTACATCATACTCACTACATCATACTCACTACTCCCAATTCACTACATCATACTCACTCCTCCCTATTCACTACATCATACTCACTACATCATACTCACTACTCCCTATTCACTACATCATATTCTCTACTCCCAATTCACTACATCATACTCACTCCTCCCTATTCACTACATCATACTCACTACAACATACTCACATCATGCTCACTACTCCCTATTCACTACATCACACTCACTACATCATACTCACTCCTCCCTATTCACTACATCATACTCACTCCTCCCTGTTCATTACATCATACTCACTACATCATACTCATTACTCCCTATTCACTACATCATACTCACTACATCATACTCATTACTCCCTATTCACTACGTCATACTCACTACATCATACTCACTACTCCCTATTCACTACATCATACACACTACTCCCTATTCACTACATCATACTCACTACATCATACTCACTACTCCCTGTTCAGTACATCATACTCACTACTCTCTATTCACTACATCATACTCACTACATCATACTCACTACTCCCTATTCACTACATCATACACACTACTCCCTATTCACTACATCATACTCACTACATCATACTCACTACTCCCTGTTCAGTACATCATACTCACTACTCCCTATTCACTACATCATACACATTACTCCCTATTCACTACATCATACTCACTACATCATACTCACTACTCCCTGTTCAGTACATCATACTCACTACTCCCTATTCACTACATCATACTCACTGCTTCCTATTCACTACATCATACTCACTACTCTCTATTCACTACATCAAACTCACTACATCATACTCACTCCTCCCTATTCACTACATCATACTCATTACTCCCTATTCACTACATCATACTCACTACATCATACTCACTCCTCCCTATTCACTACATCATACTCATTACTCCCTATTCACTACTCTCTATTCACTACATCATACTCACTACTCCCTATTCACTACGTCATACTCACTACTCCCTATTCACTACATCATACTCACTACTTCCTATTCACTACATCATACTCACTACTCTCTATTCACTACATCATACTCACTACATCATACTCACTCCTCCCTATTCACTACATCATACTCATTACTCCCTATTCACTACATCATACTCACTACATCATACTCACTCCTCCCTATTCACTACATCATACTCACTACTCCCTATTCACTACATCATACTCACTCCTCCCTATTCACTACATCATACTCATTACTCCCTATTCACTACATCATACTCACTACATCATACTCACTCCTCCCTATTCACTACATCATACTCACTACTCCCTATTCACTACATCATACTCACTACTCCCTATTCACTACATCATACTCACTCCTCCCTATTCACTACATCATACTCATTACTCCCTATTCACTACATCATACTCACTACATCATACTCACTCCTCCCTATTCACTCCATCATACTCATTACTCCCTATTCACTACATCATACTCACTACATCATACTCATTACTCCCTATTCACTACGTCATACTCACTACATCATACTCACTACTCCCTATTCACTACATCATACTCATTACTCCCTATTCACTACATCATACTCACTACATCATACTCACTCCTCCCTATTCACTACATCATACTCACTACATCATACTCACTACTCCCTATTCACTACATCATACTCACTACTCCCTATTCACTACATCATACTCACTACTCTGTATTCACTACATCATACTCACTACTCCCTATTCACTACATCATACTCACTACTCCCTATTCACTACATCATACTCACTACATCATACTCCCTTCTCCCTATTCACTACATCATACTCACTAAATCATACTCACTCCTCCCTATTCACTACGTCATACTCACTACATCATACTCACTACTCCCTATTCACTACATCATATTCACTACATCATACTCACTCCTCCCTATTCACTACATCATACTCACTACTCCCTTTTCACTACATCATACTCACTACTCCCTATTCACTACATCATACTCACTACTCTGTATTCACTACATCATACTCACTACTCCCTATTCACTACATCATACTCACTACTCCCTATTCACTACATCATACTCACTACATCATACTCCCTTCTCCCTATTCACTACACCATACTCACTAAATCATACTCACTCCTCCCTATTCACTACGTCATACTCACTACATCATACTCACTACTCCCTATTCACTACATCATACACACTACTCCCTATTCACTACATCATACTCACTACATCATACTCACTACTCCCTGTTCAGTACATCATACTCACTACTCCCTATTCACTACATCATACTCACTGCTTCCTATTCACTACATCATACTCACTACTCTCTATTCACTACATCAAACTCACTACATCATACTCACTCCTCCCTATTCACTACATCATACTCATTACTCCCTATTCACTACATCATACTCACTACATCATACTCACTCCTCCCTATTCACTACATCATACTCACTACATCATATTCACTACTCTCTATTCACTACATCATACTCACTACTCCCTATTCACTACGTCATACTCACTACTCCCTATTCACTACATCATACTCACTACTTCCTATTCACTACATCATACTCACTACTCTCTATTCACTACATCATACTAACTACATCATACTCACTCCTCCCTATTCACTACATCATACTCATTACTCCCTATTCACTACATCATACTCACTACATCATACTCACTCCTCCCTATTCACTACATCATACTCACTACTCCCTATTCACTACATCATACTCACTCCTCCCTATTCACTACATCATACTCATTACTCCCTATTCACTACATCATACTCACTACATCATACTCACTCCTCCCTATTCACTACATCATACTCACTACTCCCTATTCACTACATCATACTCACTACTCCCTATTCACTACATCATACTCACTCCTCCCTATTCACTACATCATACTCATTACTCCCTATTCACTACATCATACTCACTACATCATACTCACTCCTCCCTATTCACTACATCATACTCATTACTCCCTATTCACTACATCATACTCACTACATCATACTCATTACTCCATATTCACTACGTCATACTCACTACATCATACTCACTACTCCCTATTCACTACATCATACTCATTACTCCCTATTCACTACATCATACTCACTACATCATACTCACTCCTCCCTATTCACTACATCATACTCACTACATCATACTCACTACTCCCTATTCACTACATCATACTCACTACTCCCTATTCACTACATCATACTCACTACTCTGTATTCACTACATCATACTCACTACTCCCTATTCACTACATCATACTCACTACTCCCTATTCACTACATCATACTCACTACATCATACTCCCTTCTCCCTATTCACTACATCATACTCACTAAATCATACTCACTCCTCCCTATTCACTACGTCATACTCACTACATCATACTCACTACTCCCTATTCACTACATCATATTCACTACATCATACTCACTCCTCCCTATTCACTACATCATACTCACTACTCCCTATTCACTACATCATACTCACTACTCCCTATTCACTACATCATACTCACAACTCTGTATTCACTACATCATACTCACTACTCCCTATTCACTACATCATACTCACTACTCCCTATTCACTACATCATACTCACTACATCATACTCCCTTCTCCCTATTCACTACATCATACTCACTAAATCATACTCACTCCTCCCTATTCACTACGTCATACTCACTACATCATACTCACTACTCCCTATTCACTACATCATACACACTACTCCCTATTCACTACATCATACTCACTACATCATACTCACTACTCCCTGTTCAGTACATCATACTCACTACTCCCTATTCACTACATCATACACATTACTCCCTATTCACTACATCATACTCACTACATCATACTCACTTCTCGCTATTCACTACATCATACTCACTACTCCCTGTTCAGTACATCATACTCACTACTCCCTATTCACTACATCATACTCACTGCTTCCTATTCACTACATCATACTCACTACTCTCTATTCACTACATCAAACTCACTACATCATACTCACTCCTCCCTATTCACTACATCATACTCATTACTCCCTATTCACTACATCATACTCACTACATCATACTCACTCCTCCCTATTCACTACATCATACTCACTACATCATACTCACTACTCTCTATTCACTACATCATACTCACTACATTATACTCACTCCTCCCTATTCACTACATCATACTCATTACTCCCTATTCACTACATCATACTCACTACATCATACTCACTCCTCCCTATTCACTACATCATACTCACTACTCCCTATTCACTACATCATACTCACTACTCCCTATTCACTACATCATACTCACTTCTCCCTAATCACTACATCATACTCACTACTCCCTATTCACTACATCATACTCACTACTCCCTATTCACTACATCATACTCACTACTCTCTATTCACTACATCATACTCACTACTCCCTATTCACTACATCATACTCACTACTCCCTATTCACTGCATCATACTCACTATTCCCTATTCACTACATCATACTCACTACAACATACTCACTACTCCCTATTCACTACATCATACTCACTACAACATACTCACTACTCTCTATTCACTACATCATACTCACTACATCATACTCACTACTCCCTATTCACTACATCATACTCACTACTCCCTATTCACTACATCATACTCACTACTCCCTATTCACTACATCATACTCACTACCCTCTATTCACTACATCATACTCACTACTCCCTATTCACTACATCATACTCACTACTCCCAATTCACTACATCATACTCACTCCTCCCAATTCACTACATCATACTCACTACAACATACTCACTACTCCCTATTCACTACATCATATTCTCTACTCCCAATTCACTACATCATACTCACTACTCCCAATTCACTACATCATACTCACTCCTCCCTATTCACTACATCATACTCACTACATCATACTCACTACTCCCAATTCACTACATCATACTCACTCCTCCCTATTCACTACATCATACTCACTACATCATACTCACTACTCCCTATTCACTACATCATATTCTCTACTCCCAATTCACTACATCATACTCACTCCTCCCTATTCACTACATCATACTCACTACAACATACTCACATCATGCTCACTACTCCCTATTCACTACATCACACTCACTACATCATACTCACTCCTCCCTATTCACTACATCATACTCACTCCTCCCTGTTCATTACATCATACTCACTACATCATACTCATTACTCCCTATTCACTACATCATACTCACTACATCATACTCATTACTCCCTATTCACTACGTCATACTCACTACATCATACTCACTACTCCCTATTCACTACATCATACACACTACTCCCTATTCACTACATCATACTCACTACATCATACTCACTACTCCCTGTTCAGTACATCATACTCACTACTCTCTATTCACTACATCATACTCACTACATCATACTCACTACTCCCTATTCACTACATCATACACACTACTCCCTATTCACTACATCATACTCACTACATCATACTCACTACTCCCTGTTCAGTACATCATACTCACTACTCCCTATTCACTACATCATACACATTACTCCCTATTCACTACATCATACTCACTACATCATACTCACTACTCCCTGTTCAGTACATCATACTCACTACTCCCTATTCACTACATCATACTCACTGCTTCCTATTCACTACATCATACTCACTACTCTCTATTCACTACATCAAACTCACTACATCATACTCACTCCTCCCTATTCACTACATCATACTCATTACTCCCTATTCACTACATCATACTCACTACATCATACTCACTCCTCCCTATTCACTACATCATACTCATTACTCCCTATTCACTACTCTCTATTCACTACATCATACTCACTACTCCCTATTCACTACGTCATACTCACTACTCCCTATTCACTACATCATACTCACTACTTCCTATTCACTACATCATACTCACTACTCTCTATTCACTACATCATACTCACTACATCATACTCACTCCTCCCTATTCACTACATCATACTCATTACTCCCTATTCACTACATCATACTCACTACATCATACTCACTCCTCCCTATTCACTACATCATACTCACTACTCCCTATTCACTACATCATACTCACTCCTCCCTATTCACTACATCATACTCATTACTCCCTATTCACTACATCATACTCACTACATCATACTCACTCCTCCCTATTCACTACATCATACTCACTACTCCCTATTCACTACATCATACTCACTACTCCCTATTCACTACATCATACTCACTCCTCCCTATTCACTACATCATACTCATTACTCCCTATTCACTACATCATACTCACTACATCATACTCACTCCTCCCTATTCACTCCATCATACTCATTACTCCCTATTCACTACATCATACTCACTACATCATACTCATTACTCCCTATTCACTACGTCATACTCACTACATCATACTCACTACTCCCTATTCACTACATCATACTCATTACTCCCTATTCACTACATCATACTCACTACATCATACTCACTCCTCCCTATTCACTACATCATACTCACTACATCATACTCACTACTCCCTATTCACTACATCATACTCACTACTCCCTATTCACTACATCATACTCACTACTCTGTATTCACAACATCATACTCACTACTCCCTATTCACTACATCATACTCACTACTCCCTATTCACTACATCATACTCACTACATCATACTCCCTTCTCCCTATTCACTACATCATACTCACTAAATCATACTCACTCCTCCCTATTCACTACGTCATACTCACTACATCATACTCACTACTCCCTATTCACTACATCATATTCACTACATCATACTCACTCCTCCCTATTCACTACATCATACTCACTACTCCCTATTCACTACATCATACTCACTACTCCCTATTCACTACATCATACTCACTACTCTGTATTCACTACATCATACTCACTACTCCCTATTCACTACATCATACTCACTACTCCCTATTCACTACATCATACTCACTACATCATACTCCCTTCTCCCTATTCACTACACCATACTCACTAAATCATACTCACTCCTCCCTATTCACTACGTCATACTCACTACATCATACTCACTACTCCCTATTCACTACATCATACACACTACTCCCTATTCACTACATCATACTCACTACATCATACTCACTACTCCCTGTTCAGTACATCATACTCACTACTCCCTATTCACTACATCATACTCACTGCTTCCTATTCACTACATCATACTCACTACTCTCTATTCACTACATCAAACTCACTACATCATACTCACTCCTCCCTATTCACTACATCATACTCACTACATCATATTCACTACTCTCTATTCACTACATCATACTCACTACTCCCTATTCACTACGTCATACTCACTACTCCCTATTCACTACATCATACTCACTACTTCCTATTCACTACATCATACTCACTACTCTCTATTCACTACATCATACTAACTACATCATACTCACTCCTCCCTATTCACTACATCATACTCATTACTCCCTATTCACTACATCATACTCACTACATCATACTCACTCCTCCCTATTCACTACATCATACTCACTACTCCCTATTCACTACATCATACTCACTCCTCCCTATTCACTACATCATACTCATTACTCCCTATTCACTACATCATACTCACTACATCATACTCACTCCTCCCTATTCACTACATCATACTCACTACTCCCTATTCACTACATCATACTCACTACTCCCTATTCACTACATCATACTCACTCCTCCCTATTCACTACATCATACTCATTACTCCCTATTCACTACATCATACTCACTACATCATACTCACTCCTCCCTATTCACTACATCATACTCATTACTCCCTATTCACTACATCATACTCACTACATCATACTCATTACTCCATATTCACTACGTCATACTCACTACATCATACTCACTACTCCCTATTCACTACATCATACTCATTTCTCCCTATTCACTACATCAAACTCACTACATCATACTCACTCCTCCCTATTCACTACATCATACTCACTACATCATACTCACTACTCCCTATTCACTACATCATACTCACTACTCCCTATTCACTACATCATACTCACTCCTCCCAATTCACTACATCATACTCACTACTCCCAATTCACTACATCATACTCACTCCTCCCTATTCACTACATCATATTCAGTACATCATACTCACTCCTCCCTATTCACTACATCATACTCACTACTCCCTATTCACTACATCATATTCAGTACATCATACTCACTCCTCCCTATTCACTACATCATACTCACTACTCCCTATTCACTACATCATACTCACTACTCCCTATTCACTACATCATACTCACAACTCCCTGTATTCACTACATCATACTCACTACTCCCTATTCACTACATCATACTCACTACTCCCTATTCACTACATCATACTCACTACATCATACTCCCTTCTCCCTATTCACTACATCATACTCACTAAATCATACTCACTCCTCCCTATTCACTACGTCATACTCACTACATCATACTCACTACTCCCTATTCACTACATCATACACACTACTCCCTATTCACTACATCATACTCACTACATCATACTCACTACTCCCTGTTCAGTACATCATACTCACTACTCCCTATTCACTACATCATACACATTACTCCCTATTCACTACATCATACTCACTACATCATACTCACTTCTCCCTATTCACTACATCATACTCACTACTCCCTGTTCAGTACATCATACTCACTACTCCCTATTCACTACATCATACTCACTGCTTCCTATTCACTACATCATACTCACTACTCTCTATTCACTACATCAAACTCACTACATCATACTCACTCCTCCCTATTCACTACATCATACTCATTACTCCCTATTCACTACATCATACTCACTACATCATACTCACTCCTCCCTATTCACTACATCATACTCACTACATCATACTCACTACTCTCTATTCACTACATCATACTCACTACATTATACTCACTCCTCCCTATTCACTACATCATACTCATTACTCCCTATTCACTACATCATACTCACTACATCATACTCACTCCTCCCTATTCACTACATCATACTCACTACTCCCTATTCACTACATCATACTCACTACTCCCTATTCACTACATCATACTCACTACTCCCTATTCACTGCTTACATTATACTCACTACATCATATTCAGTACATCATATTCACTCCTCCCTATTCACTACATCATACTCACTATTCCCTATTCACTACATCATACTCACTACTCCCTATTCAATACATCATACTCACTACTCCCTATTCACTACATCATACTCACTACTCCCTATTCACTACATCATACTCACTACCTCCCTATTCACTACATCATATTCAGTACATCATACTCACTCCTCCCTATTCACTACATCATACTCACTACATCATATTCAGTACATCATATTCACTCCTCCCTGTTCATTACATCATACTCACTCCTCCCTATTCACTACATCATACTCACTCCTCCCTGTTCATTACATCATACTCACTACATCATACTCATTACTCCCTATTCACTACGTCATACTCACTACATCATACTCACTACTCCCTATTCACTACATCATACACACTACTCCCTATTCACTACATCATACTCACTACATCATACTCACTACTCCCTGTTCAGTACATCATACTCACTATTCCCTATTCACTACATCATACTCACTACTCCCTATTCAATACATCATACTCACTACTCCCTGTTCACTACATCATACTCACTCCTCCCTATTCACTACATCATACTCACTACTCCCTATTCACTACATCATACTCACTACTCCCTATTCACTACATCATACTCACTACATCATACTCACTACTCCCTGTTCAGTACATCATACTCACTACTCCCTATTCACTACATCATACTCACTGCTTCCTATTCACTACATCATAGTCACTACTCCCTATTCACTACATCATACACACTACTCTCTATTCACTACATCAAACTCACTACATCATACTCACTCCTCCCTATTCACTACATCATACTCACTACTCTCTATTCACTACATCATACTCACTACATCATACTCACTCCTCCCTATTCACTACATCATACTCACTACATCATACTCACTACTCTCTATTCACTACATCATACTCACTACATCATACTCACTCCTCCCTATTCACTACATCATACTCACTACTCCCTATTCACTACATCATACTCACTACTCCCTATTCACTACATCATACTCACTACTCCCTATTCACTGCTTACATTATACTCACTACATCATATTCAGTACATCATATTCACTCCTCCCTATTCACTACATCATACTCACTACTCCCTATTCACTACATCATACTCACTACTCCCTATTCACTGCTTACATTATACTCACTACATCATATTCAGTACATCATATTCACTCCTCCCTATTCACTACATCATACTCACTATTCCCTATTCACTACATCATACTCACTACTCCCTATTCAATACATCATACTCACTACTCCCTGTTCACTACATCATACTCACTCCTCCCTATTCACTACATCATACTCACTCCTCCCTATTCACTACATCATATTCAGTACATCATACTCACTCCTCCCTATTCACTACATCATACTCACTACATCATATTCAGTACATCATATTCACTCCTCCCTGTTCATTACATCATACTCACTCCTCCCTATTCACTACATCATACTCACTCCTCCCTGTTCATTACATCATACTCACTACATCATACTCATTACTCCCTATTCACTACGTCATACTCACTACATAATACTCACTACTCCCTATTCACTACATCATACACACTACTCCCTATTCACTACATCATACTCACTACATCATACTCACTACTCCCTGTTCAGTACATCATACTCACTACTCTCTATTCACTACATCATACTCACTACTCCCTATTCACTACATCATACTCACTACTCCCTGTTCAGTACATCATACTCACTACTCTCTATTCACTACATCATACTCACTACTCCCTATTCACTACATCATACTCACTACTCCCTAGTCAGTACATCATACTCAATACATCATATTCACTACTCCCTGTTCAGTACATCATACTCACTACTCTCTATTCACTACATCATACTCACTACTCTCTATTCACTACATCATACTCACTACTCCCTATTCACTACATCATACTCACTACTCCCTATTCACTACATCATACTCACTACATCATACTCACTACTCCCTTTTCAGTACATCATACTCACTACTCTCTATTCACTACATCATACTCACTACATCATACTCACTCCTCCCTATTCACTACATCATACTCACTACATCATACTCACTACTCTCTATTCACTACATCATACTCACTACATCATACTCACTCCTCCCTATTCACTACATCATACTCATTACTCCCTATTCACTACATCATACTCACTACATCATACTCACTCCTCCCTATTCACTACATCATACTCACTACTCCCTATTCACTACATCATACTCACTACTCCCTATTCACTACATCATACTCACTACTCCCTATTCACTGCTTACATTATACTCACTACATCATATTCAGTACATCATATTCACTCCTCCCTATTCATTACATCATACTCACTACTCCCTGTTCACTACATCATACTCACTCCTCCCTATTCACTACATCATACTCACTCCTCCCTATTCACTACATCATATTCAGTACATCATACTCACTCCTCCCTATTCACTACATCATACTCACTACATCATATTCAGTACATCATATTCACTCCTCCCTGTTCATTACATCATACTCACTACATCATACTCACTCCTCCCTATTCACTACATCATACTCACTCCTCCCTGTTCATTACATCATACTCACTACATCATACTCATTACTCCCTATTCACTACGTCATACTCACTACATCATACTCACTACTCCCTATTCACTACATCATACACACTACTCCCTATTCACTACATCATACTCACTACATCATACTCACTACTCCCTGTTCAGTACATCATACTCACTACTCTCTATTCACTACATCATACTCACTACTCCCTATTCACTACATCATACTCACTACTCCCTATTCAGTACATCATACTCACTACATCATACTCACTACTCCCTGTTCAGTACATCATACTCACTACTCTCTATTCACTACATCATACTCACTACTCCCTATTCACTACATCATACTCACTACATCATACTCACTACTCCCTTTTCAGTACATCATACTCACTACTCTCTATTCACTACATCATACTCACTACATCATACTCACTCCTCCCTATTCACTACATCATACTCACTACATCATACTCACTACTCTCTATTAACTACATCATACTCACTACATCATACTCACTCCTCCCTATTCACTACATCATACTCATTACTCCCTATTCACTACATCATACTCACTACATCATACTCACTCCTCCCTATTGACTACATCATACTCACTACTCCCTATTCACTACATCATACTCACTACTCCCTATTCACTACATCATACTCACTACTCCCTATTCACTACATCATACTCACTACTGCCTATTCACTACATCATACTCACTACTCCCTATTCACTGCTTACATTATACTCACTACATCATATTCAGTACATCATATTCACTCCTCCCTATTCATTACATCATACTCACTACTCCCTGTTCACTACATCATACTCACTCCTCCCTATTCACTACATCATACTCACTCCTCCCTATTCACTACATCATATTCAGTACATCATACTCACTCCTCCCTATTCACTACATCATACTCACTACCCCCTATTCACTACATCATACTCACTCCTCCCTATTCACTACATCATACTCATTACTCCCTATTCACTACATCATACTCACTACATCATACTCACTCCTCCCTATTCACTACATCATACTCACAACTCCCTATTCACTACATCATACTCACTACTCCCTATTCACTACGTCATACTCACTCCTCCCTATTCACTACATCATAATCATTACTCCCTATTCACTACATCATACTCACTACATCATACTCACTCCTCCCTATTCACTACATCAAACTCATTACTCCCTATTCACTACATCATACTCACTACATCATACTCACTACAACATACTCACATCATGCTCACTACTCCCTATTCACTACATCATACTCACTCCTCCCTATTCACTACATCATATTCACTCCTCCCTATTCATTACATCATACTCACTACATCATACTCATTACTCCCTATTCACTACGTCATACTCACTACATCATACTCACTTCTCCCTATTCACTACATCATACACACTACTCCCTATTCACTACATCATACTCACTACATCATACTCACTACTCCCTGTTCAGTACATCATACTCACTACTCTCTATTCACTACATCATACTCACTACATCATACTCACTACTCCCTATTCACTACATCATACTCACTTCTCCCTATTCACTACATCATACACACTACTCCCTATTCACTACATCATACTCACTACATCATACTCACTACTCCCTGTTCAGTACATCATACTCACTACTCTCTATTCACTACATCATACTCACTACATCATACTCACTACTCCCTATACACTACATCATACTCACTACTTCCTATTCACTACATCATACTCACTACTCTCTTTTCACTACATCATACTCACTACATCATACTCACTCCTCCCTATTCACTACATCATACTCATTACTCCCTATTCACTACATCATACTCACTACATCATACTCACTCCTCCCTATTCACTACATCATACTCACTTCTCCCTATTCACTACATCATACTCACTTCTCCCTATTCACTACATCATACTCACTCCTCCCTATTCACTACATCATACTCACTTCTCCCTATTCAGTACATCATACTCACTACTCTGTATTCACTACATCATACTCACTACTCCCTATTCACTACATCATACTCACTAAATCATACTCACTCCTCCCTATTCACTACGTCATACTCACTACATCATACTCACTACTCCCTATTCACTACATCATACTCACTACTCTCTATTCACTACATCATACTCACTACATCATACTCACTCCTTCCTATTCACTACATCATACTCACTACTCCCTATTCACTACATCATACTCACTACTCCCTATTCACTACATCATACTCACTACTCCCTATTCACTACATCATACTCACAACTCTGTATTCACTACATCATACTCACTACTCCCTATTCACTACATCATACTCACTACTCCCTATTCACTACATCATACTCACTACATCATACTCCCTTCTCCCTATTCACTACATCATACTCACTAAATCATACTCACTCCTCCCTATTCACTACGTCATACTCACTACATCATACTCACTACTCCCTATTCACTACATCATACACACTACTCCCTATTCACTACATCATACTCACTACATCATACTCACTACTCCCTGTTCAGTACATCATACTCACTACTCCCTATTCACTACATCATACACATTACTCCCTATTCACTACATCATACTCACTACATCATACTCACTTCTCGCTATTCACTACATCATACTCACTACTCCCTGTTCAGTACATCATACTCACTACTCCCTATTCACTACATCATACTCACTGCTTCCTATTCACTACATCATACTCACTACTCTCTATTCACTACATCAAACTCACTACATCATACTCACTCCTCCCTATTCACTACATCATACTCATTACTCCCTATTCACTACATCATACTCACTACATCATACTCACTCCTCCCTATTCACTACATCATACTCACTACATCATACTCACTACTCTCTATTCACTACATCATACTCACTACATCATACTCACTCCTCCCTATTCACTACATCATACTCACTACTCCCTATTCACTACATCATACTCACTACTCCCTATTCACTACATCATACTCACTACTCCCTATTCACTGCTTACATTATACTCACTACATCATATTCAGTACATCATATTCACTCCTCCCTATTCACTACATCATACTCACTACTCCCTATTCACTACATCATACTCACTACTCCCTATTCACTGCTTACATTATACTCACTACATCATATTCACTACATCATACTCACTACTCCCTATTCACTACATCATACTCTCTACTCCCTATTCACTACATCATACTCACTACTCCCTATTCAATACATCATACTCACTACTCCCTGTTCACTACATCATACTCACTCCTCCCTATTCACTACATCATACTCACTCCTCCCTATTCACTACATCATATTCAGTACATCATACTCACTCCTCCCTATTCACTACATCATACTCACTACATCATATTCAGTACATCATATTCACTCCTCCCTGTTCATTACATCATACTCACTCCTCCCTATTCACTACATCATACTCACTCCTCCCTGTTCATTACATCATACTCACTACATCATACTCATTACTCCCTATTCACTACGTCATACTCACTACATAATACTCACTACTCCCTATTCACTACATCATACACACTACTCCCTATTCACTACATCATACTCACTACATCATACTCACTACTCCCTGTTCAGTACATCATACTCACTACTCTCTATTCACTACATCATACTCACTACTCCCTATTCACTACATCATACTCACTACTCCCTGTTCAGTACATCATACTCACTACTCTCTATTCACTACATCATACTCACTACTCCCTATTCACTACATCATACTCACTACTCCCTATTCAGTACATCATACTCACTACATCATATTCACTACTCCCTGTTCAGTACATCATACTCACTACTCTCTATTCACTACATCATACTCACTACTCTCTATTCACTACATCATACTCACTACTCCCTATTCACTACATCATACTCACTACTCCCTATTCACTACATCATACTCACTACATCATACTCACTACTCCCTTTTCAGTACATCATACTCACTACTCTCTATTCACTACATCATACTCACTACATCATACTCACTCCTCCCTATTCACTACATCATACTCACTACATCATACTCACTACTCTCTATTCACTACATCATACTCACTACATCATACTCACTCCTCCCTATTCACTACATCATACTCATTACTCCCTATTCACTACATCATACTCACTACATCATACTCACTCCTCCCTATTCACTACATCATACTCACTACTCCCTATTCACTACATCATACTCACTATTCCCTATTCACTACATCATACTCACTACTCCCTATTCACTACATCATACTCACTACTCCCTATTCACTACATCATACTCACTACTCCCTATTCACTGCTTACATTATACTCACTACATCATATTCAGTACATCATATTCACTCCTCCCTATTCATTACATCATACTCACTACTCCCTGTTCACTACATCATACTCACTCCTCCCTATTCACTACATCATACTCACTCCTCCCTATTCACTACATCATATTCAGTACATCATACTCACTCCTCCCTATTCACTACATCATACTCACTACATCATATTCAGTACATCATATTCACTCCTCCCTGTTCATTACATCATACTCACTACATCATACTCACTCCTCCCTATTCACTACATCATACTCACTCCTCCCTGTTCATTACATCATACTCACTACATCATACTCATTACTCCCTATTCACTACGTCATACTCACTACATCATACTCACTACTCCCTATTCACTACATCATACACACTACTCCCTATTCACTACATCATACTCACTACATCATACTCACTACTCCCTGTTCAGTACATCATACTCACTACTCTCTATTCACTACATCATACTCACTACTCCCTATTCACTACATCATACTCACTACTCCCTATTCAGTACATCATACTCACTACATCATACTCACTACTCCCTGTTCAGTACATCATACTCACTACTCTCTATTCACTACATCATACTCACTACTCCCTATTCACTACATCATACTCACTACTCCCTATTCACTACATCATACTCACTACATCATACTCACTACTCCCTTTTCAGTACATCATACTCACTACTCTCTATTCACTACATCATACTCACTACATCATACTCACTCCTCCCTATTCACTACATCATACTCACTACATCATACTCACTACTCTCTATTCACTACATCATACTCACTACATCATACTCACTCCTCCCTATTCACTACATCATACTCATTACTCCCTATTCACTACATCATACTCACTACATCATACTCACTCCTCCCTATTGACTACATCATACTCACTACTCCCTATTCACTACATCATACTCACTACTCCCTATTCACTACATCATACTCACTACTCCCTATTCACTACATCATACTCACTACTGCCTATTCACTACATCATACTCACTACTCCCTATTCACTGCTTACATTATACTCACTACATCATATTCAGTACATCATATTCACTCCTCCCTATTCATTACATCATACTCACTACTCCCTGTTCACTACATCATACTCACTCCTCCCTATTCACTACATCATACTCACTCCTCCCTATTCACTACATCATATTCAGTACATCATACTCACTCCTCCCTATTCACTACATCATACTCACTACCCCCTATTCACTACATCATACTCACTCCTCCCTATTCACTACATCATACTCATTACTCCCTATTCACTACATCATACTCACTACATCATACTCACTCCTCCCTATTCACTACATCATACTCACAACTCCCTATTCACTACATCATACTCACTACTCCCTATTCACTACGTCATACTCACTCCTCCCTATTCACTACATCATAATCATTACTCCCTATTCACTACATCATACTCACTACATCATACTCACTCCTCCCTATTCACTACATCAAACTCATTACTCCCTATTCACTACATCATACTCACTACATCATACTCACTACAACATACTCACATCATGCTCACTACTCCCTATTCACTACATCATACTCACTCCTCCCTATTCACTACATCATATTCACTCCTCCCTATTCATTACATCATACTCACTACATCATACTCATTACTCCCTATTCACTACGTCATACTCACTACATCATACTCACTTCTCCCTATTCACTACATCATACACACTACTCCCTATTCACTACATCATACTCACTACATCATACTCACTACTCCCTGTTCAGTACATCATACTCACTACTCTCTATTCACTACATCATACTCACTACATCATACTCACTACTCCCTATACACTACATCATACTCACTACTTCCTATTCACTACATCATACTCACTACTCTCTTTTCACTACATCATACTCACTACATCATACTCACTCCTCCCTATTCACTACATCATACTCATTACTCCCTATTCACTACATCATACTCACTACATCATACTCACTCCTCCCTATTCACTACATCATACTCACTTCTCCCTATTCACTACATCATACTCACTTCTCCCTATTCACTACATCATACTCACTCCTCCCTATTCACTACATCATACTCACTTCTCCCTATTCAGTACATCATACTCACTACTCTGTATTCACTACATCATACTCACTACTCCCTATTCACTACATCATACTCACTAAATCATACTCACTCCTCCCTATTCACTACGTCATACTCACTACATCATACTCACTACTCCCTATTCACTACATCATACACACTACTCCCTATTCACTACATCATTCTCACTACTTCCTATTCACTACATCATACTCACTACTCTCTATTCACTACATCATACTCACTACATCATACTCACTCCTCCCTATTCACTACATCATACTCATTACTCCCTATTCACTACATCATACTCACTACATCATACTCCCTCCTCCCTATTCACTACATCATACTCACTAAATCATACTCACTCCTCCCTATTCACTACGTCATACTCACTACATCATACTCACTACTCCCTATTCACTACATCATACACACTACTCCCTATTCACTACATCATACTCACTACATCATACTCACTACTCCCTGTTCAGTACATCATACTCGCTACTCCCTATTCACTACATCATACTCACTACTTCCTATTCACTACATCATACTCGCTACTCCCTATTCACTACATCATACTCACTACTTCCTATTCACTACATCATACTCACTACTCTCTATTCACTACATCATACTCACTACATCATACTCACTCCTCCCTATTCACTACATCATACTCATTACTCCCTATTCACTACATCATACTCACTACATCATACTCACTACTCTCTATTCACTACATCATACTCACTACATCATACTCACTCCTCCCTATTCACTACATCATACTCATTACTCCCTATTCACTACATCATACTCACTCCTCCCTATTCACTACATCATACTCACTACTCCCTATTCACTACATCATACTCACTACTCCCTATTCACTACATCATACTCACTACTCCCTATTCACTGCTTACATTATACTCACTACATCATATTCAGTACATCATATTCACTCCTCCCTATTCACTACATCATACTCACTACTCCCTATTCACTACATCATACTCACTCCTCCCTATTCACTACATCATACTCACTACTCCCTGTTCACTACATCATACTCACTCCTCCCTATTCACTACATCTTACTCACTCCTCCCTATTCACTACATCATATTCAGTACATCATACTCACTCCTCCCTATTCACTACATCATACTCACTACATCATATTCAGTACATCATATTCACTCCTCCCTATTCACTGCATACATTATACTCACTACATCATATTCAGTACATCATATTCACTCCTCCCTATTCATTACATCATTCTCACTACTCCCTGTTCACTACATCATACTCACTCCTCCCTATTCACTACATCATACTCACTCCTCCCTATTCACTACATCATATTCAGTACATCATACTCACTCCTCCCTATTCACTACATCATACTCACTACATCATATTCAGTACATCATATTCACTCCTCCCTGTTCATTACATCATACTCACTACATCATACTCACTCCTCCCTATTCACTACATCATACTCACTCCTCCCTGTTCATTACATCATACTCACTACATCATACTCATTACTCCCTATTCACTACGTCAAACTCACTACATCATACTCACTACTCCCTATTCACTACATCATACACACTACTCCCTATTCACTACATCATACTCACTACATCATACTCAGTCCTCCCTATTCACTACATCATACTCACTCCTCCCTATTCACTACATCATACTCACTACATCATACTCATTACTCCCTATTCACTACATCATACTCACTACTCCCTATTCACTACATCATACACACTACTCCCTATTCACTACATCATACACACTACTCCCTATTCACTACATCATACTCACTACATCATACTCATTACTCCCTATTCACTACATCATACTCACTACTCCCTATTCACTACATCATACACACTACTCCCTATTCACTACATCATACTCACTACATCATACTCACTACTCCCTGTTCAGTACATCATACTCACTACTCTCTATTCACTACATCATACTCACTACTCCCTATTCACTACGTCATACTCACTACTCCCTATTCACTACATCATACTCACTACTTCCTATTCACTACATCATACGCACTACACTCTATTCACTACATCATACTCACTACATCATACTCACTCCTCCCTATTCACTACATCATACTCATTACTCCCTATTCACTACGTCATACTCAATACATCATACTCACTACTCCCTATTCAGTACATCATACACACTACTCCCTATTCACTACATCATACTCACTACATCATACTCACTACTCCCTGTTCAGTACATCATACTCACTACTCTCTATTCACTACATCATACTCACTACTCCCTATTCACGACATCATACTCACTACTCCCTGTTCAGTACATCATACTCACTACTCTCTATTCACTACATCATAATCACTACTCCCTATTCACTACATCATACTCACTACTCCCTATTCAGTACATCATACTCACTACATCATACTCACTACTCCCTGTTCAGTACATCATACTCACTACTCTCTATTCACTACATCATACTCACTACTCCCTATTCACTACATCATACTCACTACTCCCTATTCAGTACATCATACTCACTACATCATACTCACTACTCCCTTTTCAGTACATCATACTCACTACTCTCTATTCACTACATCATACTCACTACATCATACTCACTCCTCCCTATTCACTACATCATACTCACTACATCATACTCACTACTCTCTATTCACTACATCATACTCACTACATCATACTCACTCCTCCCTATTCACTACATCATACTCATTACTCCCTATTCACTACATCATACTCACTACATCATACTCACTCCTCCCTATTCACTACATCATACTCACTACTCCCTATTCACTACATCATACTCACTACTCCCTATTCACTACATCATACTCACTACTCCCTATTCACTACATCATACTCACTACTCCCTATTCACTACATCATACTCACTACTCCCTATTCCCTACATCATACTCACTACTCCCTATTCACTGCTTACATTATACTCACTACATCATATTCAGTACATCATATTCACTCCTCCCTATTCATTACATCATACTCACTACTCCCTGTTCACTACATCATACTCACTCCTCCCTATTCACTACATCATACTCACTCCTCCCTATTCACTACATCATATTCAGTACATCATACTCACTCCTCCCTATTCACTACATCATACTCACTACATCATATTCAGTACATCATATTCACTCCTCCCTGTTCATTACATCATACTCACTACATCATACTCACTCCTCCCTATTCACTACATCATACTCACTCCTCCCTGTTCATTACATCATACTCACTACATCATACTCATTACTCCCTATTCACTACGTCATACTCACTACATCATACTCACTACTCCCTATTCACTACATCATACACACTACTCCCTATTCACTACATCATACTCACTACATCATACTCACTACTCCCTGTTCAGTACATCATACTCACTACTCTCTATTCACTACATCATACTCACTACTCCCTATTCACTACATCATACTCACTACTCCCTATTCAGTACATCATACTCACTACATCATACTCACTACTCCCTGTTCAGTACATCATACTCACTACTCTCTATTCACTACATCATACTCACTACTCCCTATTCACTACATCATACTCACTACATCATACTCACTACTCCCTGTTCAGTACATCATACTCACTACTCTCTATTCACTACATCATACTCACTACTCTCTATTCACTACATCATACTCACTACATCATACTCACTCCTCCCTATTCACTTCATCATACTCACTACATCATACTCACTACTCTCTATTCACTACATCATACTCACTCCTCCCTATTCACTACATCATACTCATTACTCCCTATTCACTACATCATACTCACTACATCATACTCACTCCTCCCTATTGACTACATCATACTCACTACTCCCTATTCACTACATCATACTCACTACTCCCTATTCACTACATCATACTCACTACTCCCTATTCACTACATCATACTCACTACTGCCTATTCACTACATCATACTCACTACTCCCTATTCACTGCTTACATTATACTCACTACTCCCTATTCACTACATCATACTCACTACTCCCTATTCACTACATCATACTCACTACTCCCTATTCACTACATCATACTCACTACTCCCTATTCACTAAATCATACTCACTACTCTCTATTCACTACATCATACTCACTACTCTCTATTCACTACATCATACTCACTCCTCCCTATTCACTACATCATACTCATTACTCCCTATTCACTACATCATACTCACTACATCATACTCACTCCTCCCTATTGACTACATCATACTCACTACTCCCTATTCACTACATCATACTCACTACTCCCTATTCACTACATCATACTCACTACTCCCTATTCACTACATCATACTCACTACTGCCTATTCACTACATCATACTCACTACTCCCTATTCACTGCTTACATTATACTCACTACATCATATTCAGTACATCATATTCACTCCTCCCTATTCATTACATCATACTCACTACTCCCTGTTCACTACATCATACTCACTCCTCCCTATTCACTACATCATATTCAGTACATCATACTCACTCCTTCCTATTCACTACATCATATTCAGTACATCATATTCACTCCTCCCTGTTCATTACATCATACTCACTACATCATACTCACTCCTCCCTATTCACTACATCATACTCACTCCTCCCTGTTCATTACATCATACTCACTACATCATACTCATTACTCCCTATTCACTACGTCATACTCACTACATCATACTCACTACTCCCTATTCACTACATCATACTCACTACTCTCTTTTCACTACATCATACTCACTACATCATACTCACTCCTCCCTATTCACTACATCATACTCATTACTCCCTATTCACTACATCATACTCACTACATCATACTCACTCCTCCCTATTCACTACATCATACTCACTTCTCCCTATTCACTACATCATACTCACTTCTCCCTATTCACTACATCATACTCACTCCTCCCTATTCACTACATCATACTCACTCCTCCCTATTCACTACATCATACTCATTACTCCCTATTCACTACATCATACTCACTACATCATACTCACTTCTCCCTATTCACTACATCATACTCACTACTCTGTATTCACTACATCATACTCACTACATCATACTCCCTCCTCCCTATTCACTACATCATACTCACTAAATCATACTCACTCCTCCCTATTCACTACGTCATACTCACTACATCATACTCACTACTCCCTATTCACTACATCATACACACTACTCCCTATTCACTACATCATTCTCACTACTTCCTATTCACTACATCATACTCACTACTCTCTATTCACTACATCATACTCACTACATCATACTCACTCCTCCCTATTCACTACATCATACTCATTACTCCCTATTCACTACATCATACTCACTACATCATACTCCCTCCTCCCTATTCACTACATCATACACACTACATCATTCTCACTACTTCCTATTCACTACATCATACTCACTACTCTCTATTCACTACATCATACTCACTACATCATACTCACTCCTCCCTATTCACTACATCATACTCATTACTCCCTATTCACTACATCATACTCACTACATCATACTCCCTCCTCCCTATTCACTACATCATACTCACTAAATCATACTCACTCCTCCCTATTCACTACGTCATACTCACTACATCATACACACTACTCCCTATTCACTACATCATACTCACTACATCATACTCACTACTCCCTGTTCAGTACATCATACTTGCTACTCCCTATTCACTACATCATACTCACTACTTCCTATTCACTACATCATACTCGCTACTCCCTATTCACTACATCATACTCACTACTTCCTATTCACTACATCATACTCACTACTCTCTATTCACTACATCATACTCACTACATCATACTCACTCCTCCCTATTCACTACATCATACTCATTACTCCCTATTCACTACATCATACTCACTACATCATACTCACTCCTCCCTATTCACTACATCATACTCACTTCTCCCTATTCACTACATCATACTCACTACTCCCTATTCACTACATCATACTCACTACTCCCTATTCACTACATCATATTCAGTACATCATACTCACTCCTCCCTATTCACTACATTATACTCACTACATCATATTCAGTACATCATATTCACTCCTCCCTATTCATTACATCATTCTCACTACTCCCTGTTCACTACATCATACTCACTCCTCCCTATTCACTACATCATACTCACTCCTCCCTATTCACTACATCATATTCAGTACATCATACTCACTCCTCCCTATTCACTACATCATACTCACTACATCATATTCAGTACATCATATTCACTCCTCCCTGTTCATTACATCATACTCACTACATCATACTCACTACTCCCTATTCACTACATAATAATCACTACATCATATTCAGTTCATCATACTCACTACATCATATTCACTACATCACACTCACTACATCATACTCACTACTCCCTATTCACTACATCATACTCACTCCTCCCTATTCACTACATCATACTCACTACTCCCTATTCACTACATCATACTCACTACAACATACTCATATCATGCTCACTACTCCCTATTCACTACATCATACTCACTACATCATACTCACTACTCCCTATTCACTACATCATACTCACTACTCTCTATTCACTACATCATAGTCACTACATCATACTCACTACTCTCTATTCACTACATCATATTCAGTACATCATACTCACTCCTCCCTATTCACTACATCATACTCACTACATCATATTCAGTACATCATATTCACTCCTCCCTGTTCATTACATCATACTCACTACATCATACTCACTCCTCCCTATTCACTACATCATACTCACTCCTCCCTGTTCATTACATCATACTCACTACATCATACTCATTACTCCCTATTCACTACGTCATACTCACTACATCATACTCACTACTCCCTATTCACTACATCATACACACTACTCCCTATTCACTACATCATACTCACTACATCATACTCACTACTCCCTGTTCAGTACATCATACTCACTACTCTCTATTCACTACATCATACTCACTACTCCCTATTCACTACATCATACTCAGTACTCCCTGTTCAGTACATCATACTCACTACTCTCTATTCACTACATCATACTCACTACTCCCTATTCACTACATCATACTCACTACTCCCTATTCAGTACATCATACTCACTACATCATACTCACTACTCCCTGTTCAGTACATCATACTCACTACTCTCTATTCACTACATCATACTCACTACTCCCTATTTACTACATCATACTCACTACATCATACTCACTACTCCCTTTTCAGTACATCATACTCACTACTCTCTATTCACTACATCATACTCACTACATCATACTCACTCCTCCCTATTCACTACATCATACTCACTACATCATACTCACTTCTCTCTATTCACTACATCATACTCACTACATCATACTCACTCCTCCCTATTCACTACATCATACTCATTACTCCCTATTCACTACATCATACTCACTACATCATACTCACTCCTTCCTATTCACTACATCATACTCACTACTCCCTATTCACTACATCATACTCACTACTCCCTATTCACTACATCATACTCACTACTCCCTATTCACTACATCATACTCACTACTCCCTATTCACTGCTTACATTATACTCACTACATCATATTCAGTACATCATATTCACTCCTCCCTATTCATTACATCATACTCACTACTCCCTGTTCACTACATCATACTCACTACTCCCTGTTCAGTACATCATACTCACTACTCTCTATTCACTACATCATACTCACTACTCCCTATTCACTACATCATACTCACTACTCCCTATTCAGTACATCATACTCACTACATCATACTCACTACTCCCTGTTCAGTACATCATACTCACTCCTCCCTATTCACTACATCATACTCACTACATCATATTCAGTAGATCATATTCACTCCTCCCTGTTCATTACATCATACTCACTACATCATACTCACTCCTCCCTATTCACTACATCATACTCACTCCTCCCTGTTCATTACATCATACTCACTACATCATACTCATTACTCCCTATTCACGACGTCATACTCACTACATCATACTCACTACTCCCTTTTCAGTACATCATACTCACTACTCTCTATTCACTACATCATACTCACTACATCATACTCACTCCTCCCTATTCACTACATCATACTCACTACATCATACTCACTTCTCTCTATTCACTACATCATACTCACTACATCATACTCACTCCTCCCTATTCACTACATCATACTCATTACTCCCTATTCACTACATCATACTCACTACATCATACTCACTCCTTCCTATTCACTACATCATACTCACTACTCCCTATTCACTACATCATACTCACTACTCCCTATTCACTACATCATACTCACTACTCCCTATTCACTACATCATACTCACTCCTCCCTATTCACTACATCATACTCACTACATCATATTCAGTACATCATATTCACTCCTCCCTGTTCATTACATCATACTCACTACATCATACTCACTCCTCCCTATTCACTACATCATACTCACTCCTCCCTGTTCATTACATCATACTCACTACATCATACTCATTACTCCCTATTCACTACGTCATACTCACTACATCATACTCACTACTCCCTATTCACTACATCATACACACTACTCCCTATTCACTACATCATACTCACTACATCATACTCACTACTCCCTGTTCAGTACATCATACTCACTACTCTCTATTCACTACATCATACTCACTACATCATACTCACTCCTTCCTATTCACTACATCATACTCACTACTCCCTATTCACTACATCATACTCACTACTCCCTATTCACTACATCATACTCACTACTCCCTATTCACTACATCATACTCACTACTCCCTATTCATTGCTTACATTATACTCACTACATCATATTCAGTACATCATATTCACTCCTCCCTATTCATTACATCATACTCACTACTCCCTGTTCACTACATCATACTCACTCCTCCCTATTCACTACATCATACTCACTCCTCCCTATTCACTACATCATATTCAGTACATCATACTCACTCCTCCCTATTCACTACATCATACTCACTACATCATATTCAGTACATCATATTCACTCCTCCCTGTTCATTACATCATACTCACTACATCATACTCACTCCTCCCTATTCACTACATCATACTCACTCCTCCCTGTTCATTACATCATACTCACTACATCATACTCATTACTCCCTATTCACTACGTCATACTCACTACATCATACTCACTACTCCCTATTCACTACATCATACACACTACTCCCTATTCACTACGTCATACTCACTACATCATACTCACTACTCCCTATTCACTACATCATACTCACTACATCATACTCACTACTCCCTGTTCAGTACATCATACTCACTACTCTCTATTCACTACATCATACTCACTACATCATACTCACTCCTTCCTATTCACTACATCATACTCACTACTCCCTATTCACTACATCATACTCACTACTCCCTATTCACTACATCATACTCACTACTCCCTATTCACTACATCATACTCACTACTCCCTATTCAGTACATCATACTCACTACATCATACTCATTACTCCCTATTCACTACATCATACTCACTACTCCCTATTCACTACATCATACACACTACTCCCTATTCACTACATCATACTCACTACATCATACTCACTACTCCCTGTTCAGTACATCATACTCACTACTCTCTATTCACTACATCATACTCACTACTCCCTATTCACTACGTCATACTCACTACTCCCTATTCACTACATCATACTCACTACTTCCTATTCACTACATCATACTCACTACACTCTATTCACTACATCATACTCACTACATCATACTCACTACTCCCTATTCAGTACATCATACACACTACTCCCTATTCACTACATCATACTCACTACATCATACTCACTACTCCCTGTTCAGTACATCATACTCACTACTCTCTATTCACTACATCATACTCACTACTCCCTATTCACTACATCATACTCACTACTCCCTGTTCAGTACATCATACTCACTCCTCCCTATTCACTACATCATACTCACTCCTCCCTATTCACTACATCATATTCAGTACATCATATTCACTCCTCCCTGTTCATTACATCATACTCACTACATCATACTCACTCCTCCCTATTCACTACATCATACTCACTCCTCCCTGTTCATTACATCATACTCACTACATCATACTCATTACTCCCTATTCACTACGTCATACTCACTACATCATACTCACTACTCCCTATTCACTACATCATACACACTACTCCCTATTCACTACATCATACTCACTACATCATACTCACTACTCCCTGTTCAGTACATCATACTCACTACTCTCTATTCACTACATCATACTCACTACTCCCTATACACTACATCATACTCACTACTTCCTATTCACTACATCATACTCACTACTCTCTTTTCACTACATCATACTCACTACATCATACTCACTCCTCCCTATTCACTACATCATACTCATTACTCCCTATTCACTACATCATACTCACTACATCATACTCACTCCTCCCTATTCACTACATCATACTCACTTCTCCCTATTCACTACATCATACTCACTTCTCCCTATTCACTACATCATACTCACTCCTCCCTATTCACTACATCATACTCACTTCTCCCTATTCACTACATCATACTCACTACTCTGTATTCACTACATCATACTCACTGCTCCCTATTCACTACATCATACTCACTACTCCCTATTCACTACATCATACTCACTACTCCCTATTCACTACATCATACTCACTACATCATACTCCCTCCTCCCTATTCACTACATCATACTCACTAAATCATACTCACTCCTCCCTATTCACTACGTCATACTCACTACATCATACTCACTACTCCCTATTCACTACATCATACACACTACTCCCTATTCACGACATCATTCTCACTACTTCCTATTCCCTACATCATACTCACTACTCTCTATTCACTACATCATACTCACTACATCATACTCACTCCTCCCTATTCACTACATCATACTCATTACTCCCTATTCACTACATCATACTCACTACATCATACTCCCTCCTCCCTATTCACTACATCATACTCACTAAATCATACTCACTCCTCCCTATTCACTACGTCATACTCACTACATCATACTCACTACTCCCTATTCACTACATCATACACACTACTCCCTATTCACTACATCATACTCACTACATCATACTCGCTACTCCCTATTCACTACATCATACTCACTACTTCCTATTCACTACATCATACTCGCTACTCCCTATTCACTACATCATACTCACTACTTCCTATTCACTACATCATACTCACTACTCTCTATTCACTACATCATACTCACTACATCATACTCACTCCTCCCTATTCACTACATCATACTCATTACTCCCTATTCACTACATCATACTCACTACATCATACTCACTCCTCCCTATTCACTACATCATACTCACTACTCCCTATTCACTACATCATACTCACTACTCCCTATTCACTACATCATACTCACTACTCCCTATTCACTACATCATACTCACTACTCCCTATTCACTGCTTACATTATACTCACTACTCCCTGTTCACTACATCATATTCACTCCTCCCTATTCATTACATCATTCTCACTACTCCCTGTTCACTACATCATACTCACTCCTCCCTATTCACTACATCATACTCACTCCTCCCTATTCACTACATCATATTCAGTACATCATACTCACTCCTCCCTATTCACTACATCATACTCACTACATCATATTCAGTACATCATATTCACTCCTCCCTGTTCATTACATCATACTCACTACATCATACTCACTACTCCCTATTCACTACATAATAATCACTACATTATATTCAGTTCATCATACTCACTACATCATATTCACTACATCACACTCACTACATCATACTCACTACTCCCTATTCACTACATCATACTCACTCCTCCCTATTCACTACATCATACTCACTACAACATACTCATATCATGCTCACTACTCCCTATTCACTACATCATACTCACTACATCATACTCACTACTCCCTATTCACTACATCATACTCACTACTCTCTATTCACTACATCATAGTCACTACATCATACTCACTACTCTCTATTCACTACATCATACTCACTACATCATACTCACTCCTCCCTATTCACTACATCATACTCACTACATCATACTCACTACTCCCTATTCACTACATCATACTCACTACATCATACTCACTACTCCCTATTCACTACATCATACTCACTACATCATACTCACTACTCCCTATTCACTACATCATACTCACTACATCATACTCACTACTCCCTATTCACTACATCATACTCACTACATCATACTCACTACTCCCTATTCACTACATCATACTCACTACTCCCTATTCAGTACATCATACTCACTCCTCCCTATTCACTACATCATACTCACTACATCATACTCACTACTCCCTATTCACTACATCATACTCACTACATCATACTCACTACTCCCTGTTCACTACATCATACTCACTACATCATACTCACTACTCCCTATTCACTACATCATACTCACTACTCCCTATTCACTACATCATACTCACTACTCTCTATTCACTACATCATAGTCACTACATCATACTCATTACATCATATTCACTCCTCCCTATTCACTACATCATACTCACTACATCATACTCATTACATCATATTCACTCCTCCCTATTCACTACATCATACTCATTACATCATATTCACTCCTCCCTATTCACTACATAATACTCACTACATCATATTCACTACATCACACTCACTACATCATACTCACTACTCCCTATTCACTACATCATACTCACTACAACATACTCACATCATACTCACTACTCCCTATTCACTACATCATAGTCACTACATCATACTCACTACATCATACTCACTACTCCCTATTCACTACATCATACTCACTACTCCCTATTCACTACATCATTCTCACTACATCATATTCACTACTCTCTATTCACTACATCATACTCACTACTCCCTATACACTACATCATACTCACTACTTCCTATTCACTACATCATACTCACTACTCTCTTTTCACTACATCATACTCACTACATCATACTCACTCCTCCCTATTCACTACATCATGCTCACTTCTCCCTCTTCACTACATCATACTCACTTCTCCCTATTCACTACATCATACTCACTTCTCCCTATTCACTACATCATACTCACTACTCCCTATTCACTACATCATACTCACTACTCCCTATTCACTACATCATACTCACTACTCCCTATTCACTACATCATACTCACTACATCATACTCCCTCCTCCCTATTCACTACATCATACTCACTAAATCATACTCACTCCTCCCTATTCACTACGTCATACTCACTACATCATACTCACTACTCCCTATTCACTACATCATACACACTACTCCCTATTCACTACATCATTCTCACTACTTCCTATTCACTACATCATACTCACTACTCTCTATTCACTACATCATACTCACTACATCATACTCACTCCTCCCTATTCACTACATCATACTCATTACTCCCTATTCACTACATCATACTCACTACATCATACTCCCTCCTCCCTATTCACTACATCATACTCACTAAATCATACTCACTCCTCCCTATTCACTACGTCATACTCACTACATCATACTCACTACTCCCTATTCACTACATCATACACACTACTCCCTATTCACTACATCATACTCACTACATCATACTCACTACTCCCTGTTCAGTACATCATACTCGCTACTCCCTATTCACTACATCATACTCACTACTTCCTATTCACTACATCATACTCGCTACTCCCTATTCACTACATCATACTCACTACTTCCTATTCACTACATCATACTCACTACTCTCTATTCACTACATCATACTCACTACATCATACTCACTCCTCCCTATTCACTACATCATACTCATTACTCCCTATTCACTACATCATACTCACTACATCATACTCACTCCTCCCTATTCACTACATCATACTCACTTCTCCCTATTCACTACATCATACTCACTACTCCCTATTCACTACATCATACTCACTACTCCCTATTCACTACATCATACTCACTACTCCCTATTCACTGCTTACATTATACTCACTACATCATATTCAGTACATCATATTCACTCCTCCCTATTCATTACATCATTCTCACTACTCCCTGTTCACTACATCATACTCACTCCTCCCTATTCACTACATCATACTCACTCCTCCCTATTCACTACATCATATTCAGTACATCATACTCACTCCTCCCTATTCACTACATCATACTCACTACATCATATTCAGTACATCATATTCACTCCTCCCTGTTCATTACATCATACTCACTACATCATACTCACTACTCCCTATTCACTACATAATAATCACTACATCATATTCAGTTCATCATACTCACTACATCATATTCACTACATCACACTCACTACATCATACTCACTACTCCCTATTCACTACATCATACTCACTCCTCCCTATTCACTACATCATACTCACTACAACATACTCATATCATGCTCACTACTCCCTATTCACTACATCATACTCACTACATCATTCTCACTACTCCCTATTCACTACATCATACTCACTACTCTCTATTCACTACATCATAGTCACTACATCATACTCACTACTCTCTATTCACTACATCATACTCACTACATCATACTCACTCCTCCCTATTCACTACATCATATTCAGTACATCATACTCACTCCTCCCTATTCACTACATCATACTCACTACTCCCTATTCACTACATCATACTCACTACTCCCTATTCACTACATCATACTCACTACTCCCTATTCACTACATCATACTCACTACTCTCTATTCACTACATCATAGTCACTACATCATACTCATTACATCATATTCACTCCTCCCTATTCACTACATCATACTCACTACATCATACTCATTACATCATATTCACTCCTCCCTATTCACTACATCATACTCATTACATCATATTCACTACATCATACTCACTACATCATACTCACTACTCCCTGTTCAGTACATCATACTCGCTACTCCCTATTCACTACATCATACTCACTACTTCCTATTCACTACATCATACTCGCTACTCCCTATTCACTACATCATACTCACTACTTCCTATTCACTACATCATACTCACTACTCTCTATTCACTACATCATACTCACTACATCATACTCACTCCTCCCTATTCACTACATCATACTCATTACTCCCTATTCACTACATCATACTCACTACATCATACTCACTCCTCCCTATTCACTACATCATACTCACTTCTCCCTATTCACTACATCATACTCACTACTCCCTATTCACTACATCATACTCACTACTCCCTATTCACTACATCATACTCACTACTCCCTATTCACTGCTTACATTATACTCACTACATCATATTCAGTACATCATATTCACTCCTCCCTATTCATTACATCATTCTCACTACTCCCTGTTCACTACATCATACTCACTCCTCCCTATTCACTACATCATACTCACTCCTCCCTATTCACTACATCATATTCAGTACATCATACTCACTCCTCCCTATTCACTACATCATACTCACTACATCATATTCAGTACATCATATTCACTCCTCCCTGTTCATTACATCATACTCACTACATCATACTCACTACTCCCTATTCACTACATAATAATCACTACATCATATTCAGTTCATCATACTCACTACATCATATTCACTACATCACACTCACTACATCATACTCACTACTCCCTATTCACTACATCATACTCACTCCTCCCTATTCACTACATCATACTCACTACAACATACTCATATCATGCTCACTACTCCCTATTCACTACATCATACTCACTACATCATACTCACTACTCCCTATTCACTACATCATACTCACTACTCTCTATTCACTACATCATAGTCACTACATCATACTCACTACTCTCTATTCACTACATCATACTCACTACATCATACTCACTCCTCCCTATTCACTACATCATATTCAGTACATCATACTCACTCCTCCCTATTCACTACATCATACTCACTACTCCCTATTCACTACATCATACTCACTACTCCCTATTCACTACATCATACTCACTACTCCCTATTCACTACATCATACTCACTACTCTCTATTCACTACATCATAGTCACTACATCATACTCATTACATCATATTCACTCCTCCCTATTCACTACATCATACTCACTACATCATACTCATTACATCATATTCACTCCTCCCTATTCACTACATCATACTCATTACATCATATTCACTCCTCTCTATTCACTACATCATACTCATTACATCATATTCACTCCTCCCTATTCACTACATAATACTCACTACATCATATTCACTACATCACACTCACTACATCATACTCACTACTCCCTATTCACTACATCATACTCACTACAACATACTCACATCATACTCACTACTCCCTATTCACTACATCATAGTCACTACATCATACTCACTACATCATACTCACTACTCCCTATTCACTACATCATACTCACTACTCCCTATTCACTACATCATTCTCACTACATCATATTCACTACTCTCTATTCACTACATCATACTCACTACTCTCTATTCACTACATCATACTCACTACATCATACTCACTACTCCCTATTCACTACATCATTCTCACTACATCATATTCACTACTCTCTATTCACTACATCATACTTACTAGAAAATTATCAGTCATCCGATTTTTAATATCGTTAACACACTCACTTAATCTAGACAAATTAGATATTTCATCTGGTTTTGAGGGGCTTAAGTGGTTAAGGCTCTGGGTCGTTGACCAGAAGATCAGGGGTTCAAGCCCCAGCACCGCCAAGTTGCCACTGTTGGGCCCTTGAGCAAGGCCCTTAACCCTCTCTCCTCCAGGGGCGCCGTATCATGGCTGACCCTGCGCTCTGACCCCAACCTCCAAGGATGGGATATGTGAAGAAAGAATTTCACTGTGCTGTAATGTATATGTGACAAATAAAGGCTGTTTCATTTCATTTGATATAACAAGGAGTTAATAATATTGAGAAGAGGCTCTCCAGCTGCATGTATCAGCAACCTTTCAGCAATCTAGTTGGAATTGGATCTAGCAAACACGTTGTTGATTTAGCCGTGGTGATAAGTTTAACTAGCTCTTCCTGCCCTATGCTGGTAAAGCATTGTAGCTTTAAATGTGGAGCTATAGGCTGGTCTGGATCACCGGGTGCTGTCAAAGGTTGAACATCCAATATTTTGTTCCTGATACTATCAATTTTTTTAGTGAAGAAATTCATAAAGTCCTCACTACTAAACTGTGCTGAAATACTCTCTCCAGGAATCTGATGTTTTGTTAGTCTAGCCACTGTACTGAATAAGAATCTGGGATTGTTCTGGTTTATTTCTATCAGATTGCTCAGATGCTCAGCCCTAGCAGCTTTTAGAGCCTGTCTATTGCTGGACAAACTGTCTTTAAACTTCTTCTTCTTTCGGCTTTTCCCTTCAGGGGTTGCCACAGCGAATCATCTCTCTCCACCTATCCCTATCTTCTGCATCCTCAACACTTACACCCACTAGCTTCATATCCTCATTTATTACATCCATATTCCTCCTCTTTGTCCTTCCTCTTTTCCTCCTGCCTGGCAGCTCCATGTCCAACATTCTCTTACCAATATACTCACTCTCCCTCCTCTGGACATGTCCAAACCATCTTAATCTGTCCTCCCTAACTTTGTCCCCCAAACATACAACATGAGCTGTCCCTCTGATGTACTCGTTCCTAATCCTGTCCAACCGTGTCCCTCCCAAAGAGAACCTCAACATCTTCAGCTCTGCTACCTCCAGCTCTGACTCCTGTCACTGTCTCAGTGATACTGTCTCTAAACCATACAGCATGGCCGGTCTCACCACTGTCCTGTACACCTTCCCCTTGATTCTCGCTGAAATTTTTCTATCACACAGCACTCCAGACACCTTTCTCCACCCATTCCAACCTGCCTGCACTCGCTTCTTTACCTCTTTCCCACACTCTCCATTACTCTGGACTGTTGACCCCAAGTACTTAAACTCCTGTACCTTCTTCACCTCTTCACCCTGTAATCTTACTGTTCCACTTCCCTCCCTGTCATTCACACACATGTACTCAGTCTTACTACCACTGACTTTCATTCCTCTTCTCTCCAGCGCAAACCTCCACCTCTCCAGGTTTTCCTCCACCTGCTCCATGCTCTCACTACAGATCACAATGTCATCTGCAAACATCATTGTCCAAGGAGACTCCTGTCTGACCTCCTCTGACAACTGGTCCATCACCATAGCAAACAGGAAGGGGCTCAGAGCCGATCCCTGATGCAGTCCCACCTCCACTCTGAACTCCTCTGTCTGACCTACAGCACACCTCACCACTGTCCTGCTCCTCTCATACATGTCCTGCACCACTCTGACATACTTCTCTGCTACTCCTGACTTCCTCATACAGTACCACAGCTCTTCTCTTGGCACCCTGTCATACGCTTTCTCCAAGTCTACAAACACACAGTGCAGCTCTCTCTGACCATCCCTATACTTCTCCATCAACATTCTCAGAGCAAAAATTGCATCTGTTGTGCTCTTTCTGGGCATGAAGCCATACTGCTGCTCACAAATTTCCACTACCTTCCTTAACCTAGCTTCCACTACTCTTTCCCAGAGCTTCATTGTATGGCTCATCAACTTTATCCCCCTATAGTTGCTGCAACTTTGCACATCATCCTTATTCTTAAAGATCGGCACTAATACACTTCTTCTCCATTCCTCAGGCATCTTCTCACTCTCTAAAACCCTGTTAAACAAACTAGTTAAAAATTCCACTGCTGCCTCTCCTAGACACTTCCAGACCTCCACCGGGATGTCGTCAGGACCAACTGCCTTTCCACTTTTCATCCTCTTCAAAGCCTTCCTGACTTCATCCTTTCTGATCTTATCTACTTCCTGTTCCACAGAGTTTACCCCTTCTACTCTTTGTTCCCTCTCATTTTCCTCATTCAGGTCTTCAAAGTACTCCTTCCATCTCCTCTGTACACTCTCCTCACTTGTGAGCACCTTTCCATCTCTATCCTTAATAACTCTAACTTGCTGCACATCCTTCCCATCTCGATCCCTCTGCCTATCTAACCTGTACAAGTCCTTCTCTCCATCTCTAGTGTCTAACCTAGTGTACAACTCATCATACGCCTTCTGCTTGGCCTTAGACACCTCCCTCTTCACTCTGTGCTGTAACTCCTTGTATTCCTGTCTATTCTCTTCAGTCCTGTCCATGTCCCACTTCTTCTTGGCTAACCTCTTCCTCTGAATACTATCCTGAACTTCCTCATTCCACCACCAAGTCTCCTTATCTTCTTTCCGCCTTCCAGATGACACACCCAGCACCTTTCTTCCTGTCTCCCTGATCACTTCTGCTGTAGTTTCCCAGTCATCTGGCAGCACTACCTGACCACCCAGAGCCTGCCTCAACTTCTGTCTAAATTCCTCACAACATTCCTCCTTTTTCAGCTTCCACCACTTGGTTTTCTTCTCCATCTCTATCTTTGACCTCTTCTTACAGACCATCAGATTCATCCTACACACCACCATCCTTTGCTGTCTGGCTACACTCTCTCCCACTACCACTTTACAGTCACTAATCTCTTTCAGATTGCCTCTTCTACATAGGATGTAGTCTACCTGTGTGCTCCTACGTCCACTCTTGTAAGTCACTCTATGCTCCTCCCTCTTCTGGAAATAAGTGTTAACTACAGCCATGTCCATCCTCCTAGCAAAGTCCACTACCATCTGTCCTTCAAGGTTCCTTTCCTTAACTCCAAACTTGCCCATCAC
>NC_080729.1:22142824-22209775 GCF_019097595.1 Hemibagrus wyckioides | reverse complement strand
GTGCAGGCCAGTCAAGTTCATCCACACCAGACTCTGTCATCCATGTCTTTATGGACCTTTGCTATGTGCACTGGTGCACAGTCATGTTGGAAGAGGAAGGGGCCAGCTCCAAACTGTTCCCACAAAGTTGGGAGCATGGAATTGTCCAAAATGTCTTGCTATGCTGAAGCATTCAGAGTTCCTTTTCACTGGAACCAAGGGGCCAAGCCCAGCCTCTGAAAAACAACCCCACACCATAATCCCCTCCACCAAACTTTACACCTGGCACAATGCAGTCAGACAAGTACCGTTCACCTGGCAACCGCTAAACCCAGACTCGTCCATCAGATTGCCAGACGGAGAAGCGCGATTCGTCACTCCAGAGAACTACTCCACTGCTCTCAGAGTCCAGTGGCGGCGTACGCATGACTCCACTGCATCCCGACGCTTATGCTGCACTTGGTGATGTATGGCTTGGATGCAGCTGCTCCTCGGCCATGGAAACCCATTCCGCATGAAGCTCTCTGCGCTACTGTTCTTGAGCTGATCTGGAAGGCCACATGAAGTTTGGAGTGTCTGTAGCGTATTGACTCTGCAGAAAGTTGGCGACCTTCTTCAAGCACTATCGCGCACTTTCAGCATCCGCTGACCCCGCTTCTCCATCAGTTTACGCGTGGGCCTACCACTGCGTGGCTGAGTTGCTGTCGCTTCCCAAACACTTCCACGCTTCTTATAATACAGCTGACAGTTGACTGTGGAGATATTTAGGAAGCGAGGAGAGATTTCACGACTCGGATTTGTTGCACAGGTATGCGTCTAGCTATCACAGTTCCACGCTGGAATTCCCACTGAGCTCCTGAGAGCGACCCATTCTTTCACAAATGTTTGTAAAACAGTCTGCATGTGCCTACTAGGTGCTTGATTTTATACACCTGTGGCCATGGAAGTGATTGGAACACCTGACTCTGATTATTTGGATGGGTGAGTTTAATACTTTTTTGGCAATATAGTGTATTTACATTTCTGAACCTTCTTTGCTGAGGATCTAAGTGTCTAATAAACTATCTGACTGTTTACAACTGTTACCACTACCAATGTAAGATTTTCTTAAACCATTGTTCATTTTGTGATGGCAAGTCTTTTTCATTGTTATGCAAGTCTTGTTTAATGTTCTTAATTTGCAGAGTTGCACTTGCATTTAATATTAACTTGATTAAAAATACTTGGAAAACAAATGGTAAAGGCTATATTTTTATATGGAGACATTAATTTGGCTGTATTGTAGCTCTGTAATTTACCAAACAGTCTTAAAACCAACATGAGAAAGAATCGATAAAAATCGTGAATCGTGATTTTTCCAGAAGAAATCGTGATCTAATTTTTTTCCATATCGCCACCCCTATATATATACAGTGATAGTATATATCATGCGTGTGACAGATATAATCCACTGAAACAAATCAGCATTTGTACTCAAGTACAGCTGTAACATACAAGCTATGTTTCAAATGTGTCTGCCACTCCACTGTAATATTTCAACAGCATGTCTCCCGTTTAATTGCTGCACTTCCATGCCGGCTATAATACCTCATCAATCACGTTAACCACCTACAGTACGTTAAAAGAGCGATTAGGTTGAATGACTTCCCCAAGTTTTTTTCTTCCACACTTCATTTCAGTAAGCTTTTTCCTCGCCACTGTCTCCTCTCACTGGGATCTAAACCTGCACCTGATTTCTGTCAAGTTTCATCTTGACAATTGCAGTTGAAGGGAATTTTCTGACATGGGGACAGGGTTAAAGAGCAGCTTGCATTATTTTGGCTGAGATTTTTTATTATTATTATTATTATTATTATTATTATTATTATTATTATTATCATTGATTGTCATAAAAATCCCATATTCCAACTGCAACAGCAAGTCAACAAGTGTCAGGCAAAGTGCTGAAAAAAAACAAAATTTTCAATAAAAGTGGTTGAATAAAACAAAAACAAACATAGTATTGATATTTCCATACAGGGATATCCTTGATGCATTGTGCATCCTTTACTGAATAAAACTAAAGGTCTCTCTCACTCACTCACACACTCACTCACACTCACTCACACACTCACTCACACTCACACTCACTCACACACACTCACTCTCACACTCACTCACACACACTCACTCACACACACTCACTCACACTCACTCACACTCACTCACACTCACACACACTCACACACACTCACACACACACTCACACAGCTACACTCTGAGAAGCAAAAACTGCATTTTGGCACAGTGACTGTAATGTACAGTCTGTATGTAGATGACTGTAGTGACTTTTTAGAAGACGAATAATGTACAGCAACAACAAGTTGTAACAATCTGCCTAGATACAGATTTTCTCCCGCCTGAGGCACTAGTACACACACACACACACACACAATCACACACAATACACACACACAACACACACACACACACACACACACACACACACACACACACACACCCCATTTCGTTGTCAATGCAAAAAGACAGGAATTCTCATTGCCCCCTTGACAGTGAGGGAACTGCAGAAACCGCAGAGACTCCTGGATCCCTCGAGCTGCGTCCGGATGCGTCCCAATTAAACAGCCGGAATTACCGCGAGAGGAGCAGAGAGCCTGATCGGTTGAGGTCCAAACGCTGATTTTTAAACTAAACCCGTTAAACCTCGACGGTAAAAACGGGACAGATGCATACTGAACATCCTGTGTGGAGTTTCTCTCCTGTTCCCCTCCTCTTTCTTTCTTTGGCTGCACTTCGGTAACCTTTCGGACAGCAGCAAAAACTCTCCGCCGCTCTCTGCTCAGCGTGCACGCCGCTTAAACTCTCGCCGCGACGCTTGCGCCACTCTTGGCAACTCGTTGAAAAAGAGGGCGCCGATCTGTCACGCGCTTTCCTCGCCGCCGATTTGCGTTACGGGCGAGCCCGAGCAGCCGCGCACAATTGCCGGTGTCACGCGCTGCCTCAGACTCGCTGGGCTTTTAAAAGGGCGCTCGCGTGCGCCACCTGCTGCACGGACAGCGGTGAGGCGCGAGCCAGATCACCCAAATCTCACACTCGCCGCAACCTGCTCAATATACATACACTCTGCCTGCACGTATTTTAGGAACACCTGTACACACTCGTGCAGGTGTCCATCATGTGGCCTCAGTGCAGTGCATAAACATAATGGAGATCAGGGATACGGGTCACGAGCTTAACGCTCATCTTAAAGATGAAAAATGTGAACTCATTCATTCGGACTGTGGCATGATTGTTAGTGCCAACCCGGCTGGATCGAGAAATTTGAGTAACTGCTGATCTGAGATTTTCACATCCAACTGTCTCTAGAGTTTACATAGATTGGTGAAGAAAAACAAACTAGTGAGCATCAGTTCTGCAGGCAGAAACACTGTTGGTGAGAGGTCAATGGAAATTGGCCAGACATTTTTTTCCACCTACAGGTGAAGCAGGCCCAGGTGCGACAGCGGAAAGCCACGTTGGAATCGCCACGGACTGGACGCTCACCTGTCCCAGGTAAATTCGCTGCATGAAACAAATCAGAGATCCTGGAGAACGACTTCAGGAGCCTGGTTGAGAAGGTACGCAGAACATCACCCATGACGAGGATCACTGTGTAAGGACCACTGCCCACGTTCCAGTGAGGAATCGAGAGGTTCAGTAGGCTATTTGCTTTTAATGAATGGTTACAGTCATAGTGTGAAGATCAGAAATTACCCTTTGTTGATAACTGGAATGTTTTTTGGGAGCATCCTAGGCTCTACCATACTAATGGCCTGCACCCTAGCAGAGTTGGAGCAGCAGTCCTCTAGCACAACATTTCCAGGACACTACGCACTCATCTGACTGGTAAGTCATACCTCAGATCACAATTATAATAGCTAGGGTTCAACTCACCATACTGATACAAGTGCACACAAAGCTCGTCCTATAGAAACTGTGTCTGTTCCTCAATAGTGAGATCAAAGAATAAATTTGTTAAAAGCTCTCGAAATTATATAATCACCATAAAACCAGAAAAAGGCCAAATAAGCATCCAAAAACTATTTCTAATGTTTGTGCTTCTCAACATTAGATCCCTTCCACCTAAAACACTTATTGTTAATAAATGATATCAGATTATAGTCTTGATGCACTCTGCCTTACTGAAACCTGGCTTAGACCAAATGACTAAATTGGTCTGAATGAGTCTATTCCGCCAGGATATTTCTATAAGCATGAGCCCCGCTTTTCAGACTGGTCGAGGTGGTGGTGTTGCAACTATCTTTAACAAATTTCTTACCGTTACTCAGTAAACAGGACCCAGGGTTAACTCAATCAAAGTGCTTATCCTTAATGTTACACTCACTGACACACATAATAATTCCCTGCTATATCTCGCTCTGGCCACCGTGTATAGACCCCGGGGCCCTACGTTGTTTTTCTTAAAGAGTTTGCACATCTACTCTCAGACCTATTGATTAAGTGTTGATTGTAGGAGACTTTAACACTCATGTAGATCGATGCTAATGCTTTTGGACTGCATTTTTGGATTAACTAAATTCCTTTGGGGTTAAAACAAAACATTACTAGACCAACTCATCGCTTTTAATCATACGCTAGATTTAATTATATCACATGGAACAGATGTCACTGTTATAGATATTCTACCTCAAAGCCATGATATCACAGACCATCACCTTTTAGCAGTGGCGGGCCATGTATTTCACACCTAGGCCTTCACTGGTGTCCTTCCTGAATGAATCCACCTCTATACCATCATTATGACACCATGGCAATAGATACTAATCAACCGTTAAATAGCAAAGTAAAAACAAAATTAGTCTACAGTATTTCACACCTCACAAGGAATAGTCAATTTTATTACACTCCACCTTGAAAATGCATTTGTAAGGATGTCTGCAACTAAATCGATTTCTTCTCCTCTGTCAGCCACTGTGAGTTAAAATATATATATTTTATTTAGTGTGCGGTTTTGTGCGGTTTGCTGCCTCTGACTACTCCAATTATCCAATCAAAGGACGGAAATTGCTGACGTAATCGTAATGCCTGCTGGATGGCCCCAGTGACGCCTAACTCTAAATCTGTTTGGTTAATGTAACAATTTCATTGCCACTTATTTTAAGTCACGGACGCCTGCACTATTGATTCTGAAGGCCTTAAGGCAGATTTCTTTCACCCTGGCAACACATGATGTCAGCCACTGGCTGAATTATGATTGGATAAATACTCTTATCATAAATATACACTACTGGAAGCAGCGCAACCAAGAGAAAAGCTATGAAATGTAGAGAATAGACTATTGGTAATAATTAAATACACATTAATGGAAAAATATATTAAATATATTAAAATGCAAGTCAGTGATTCAGATCACTGCTGTTTAGGCCAGCAGAGAAGGCCTTGTTGGCCCTGACGGTCCACCACTGCCTCTTAGTGTACACTCTACCTGTAGAACATATTAGCCATGTTAGCTCTGTTACTGATTTGGTAGAAAGATTAATCTGACCACCAAAGGCAGATTCACGAGTAACCTGCTGGAACTGTCTCAACTTCTTACTAGACCCCTAAATACAGATGATCGAGATGAAGTTACTAAAAGCATAGGCACTATTTTTACCAGCACTCTAGGCACACTGTTGCCCCCATCCGATTAAAAAAGGTCGGAGATTAAAGACACCTGCACCATGGTACACTTGTCATACTCATGCCCTCAAGAGAGCAACCCGTGAACCTCGAGCGAAAGTGGAGATAAACTAAATTAGAAGTTTTTAGAATTGTGTATAAAGACTGTATGTCCGGCTATAGACAGTCTCTAAAAGCTGCTAGGGCCAAGCATCTGAGCAAACTGATAGCAATAAACCAAAACAATCCCAGATTCTTATTTAGTACAGTGGCTAGACTAACAAAACATCAGATATCCAGAGAGAGTATTCCATCACAGTTTAGTAGTGAGGACTTTGTGAATTTCTGCACTGAAAAAAATTGATAGTATCAGGAACAAAATAATGGATGTTCAACCTCTGACAGCATCCTGTGATCCAGTCCAGCCTAAAGCTCCACATCTAGAGCTACAATGCTTTACGGGTATAGGACAGGAAGAGCTGTATGAACTTGTCAGCACGGCTAAATCAACAACGTGTTTGTTAGACCCGATTCCAACTAGATTACTAAAAGAAGTGATACATACAGCTGGAGAGCCTCTTCTAAACATTATTCATTCTTTCGCTATATTTAGGTCATGTCCCTAAACCACTCAAGTTGGCAGTCATTAAGCCTCTTCTTAAGAAACCTAAACTAGACCCTAATGAAATAACAAATTACAGACCGATTTCAAACCTTCCGTTTATATCTAAAATATTAGAAGAGGTGGTGTCTGCTCAATTATGCTCCTTCTTACAGGAAAACAATATCTTTAAAGAATTTCAGTCAGGATTCAGGCCCCATCATAGTACAGAAACTGCGCTAGTTAAAATCACAAATGACTTGTTTTTAGCTTAGGACCAAGGCTGCATCTCAATATTAGTCTTACTTGATCTTAGTGCTGCATTCGACACTATAGATCATAATATCCTCATAGATCACTTACAAAATCACATGGGTATTCAGGGACAGGCATTAAAATGATTTAGATCCTACCTGTCTGATCGATAGCATTTTGTAGATCTAAATGGAGAACTGTCCGGTGTAATGGCAGTGAAATACAGGGTCCCGCAAGGGTCAGTTTTGGGACCTCTGCTTTTTTCAATATACATGCTTCCCTTGGGTAACATCATTAGAAGACATGGGATTAGTTTCCATTGTTATACTCCACTTATATATCTCTTCTAAACCAGATGAAATATCTACATTGTCTAGATTAACTCGGTGTGTCAAAAATATAAATGATTGGATGATCGATAATTTTCTATTACTAAATCCAGATAAGACAGAGATATTACTTATTGGTCCAAAAACCAGTACACAGAAGCTCTCAGAGTTCAGCTTGCATTTAGAAGGATGTACTATTACTAGTAGCTCAACAGTGACCTTCCAGACTGTAATGCATTGTGTAATGCATTACTAGGTGGTTGTCCTGCATCTTCAATAAACAAGCTAAGAAGATTTCTGCTCATGACTGATGGTTTTTGGTCAGCATACTGATTTGTACAGAGAAAAAAACAGCTTGCGTGGATGAAACATTCAAGTACAAAGTAAATGGAACAACGTTGTACAACCTTCTTTCACATTAATTCAAGGTTGTTTAAAAAGACACTCAGCACCAAGTTACAAAAATGGTCTACTCAATGTATCCTAAAATAGATTTGTTCATCTTAGTGACGTGGTTTAAAAGGACAGTAACTGGATCCACTCTCCAGTAGACTCTTATTTCACACAGTGCAGTGAGGCAGACCGACATTTTCCCTTAAAAATTCCTATTTTTCTTTGTTTAAAGACTCTGAACAGCATAATTGCACCTCTGTAATGACTGATGATCTTCCAGTCCGATAACAATCGAAGGTTAATTCACAGTATGTCATTTTAATGTTCTCTTTTGTATATATCTTTCCAATTGAGTTTTTCTACATCCCTTAAATTTATATTCTTAAATATAAAAATGAACTTATGAACTTAAATTCATATTTACATCATCGCAACTAACCAGAAATGTTTAGGGCAGCCAGATGTGTGCTTTCATGTTATAATTAAGTCAGTCATACTGTGTTAACCTTTAGAGATTAATGATGCCTTGAGGCATGTTGGCTCTTAACACACGTGACACATACTAGATACTGTAGAATTGGTCCGATCCTTTATGTCATGAGACAAATATTTTTCTCCCTGTGAAAATGACAGAAGCTAAAGTTTTGTAGTTCAATGAACTTATTACAATACAAACATACTTTTCCTCCACATTCACTGACTTTCTGAAACGCCAAAGTAGCAAGGCCAGATTTCCTTCTCTACCATTGCTGACGGCTCCATCAGTTGTAATGCCAGCCATCTTCTCCCACTTTAATTCATTAATTCATTTCAAGACATTCTTTGACGAACTCTCCAGTAGCGAATGCTCTTCCACATTTAGCAATTAGAGCAGAAATCTGATAACTGACCCGTGTGGCGCTTTCTTGTGCTGATGAAGGACGTAGCAGCACGCTCTGCTCGAATTGAAGTTTGGCAAGCAGCTCATTGATTGATGGCGATTGTTGCAAAGCACGTGGCGCTGCACCTTGAATTGCGCATGTACATAAAAAAAATCTGATTAATTTACATTTCATTTCAGTTTACTGTTTTGTAGGTCAACAATAAAACAAACAAAAATTTTATGTTAAATTAGAAATGACGATCTGTGTCAAAGGCATCCCCCCTCCCCCTCCCCCTCCCTCTTTTCTCAGATAGTATGGCTAGTATGTACAGATAGTTTGGGCATCTCTGCTCTAGCAGAATGATTTTAATCTTCATAAGGCCCACTAGATTTCTTCAGCTCATTGGTTCAGAAAGAAGGCCATTATTTCCACCACATTAAGCAAACAGACGTCACCAGAGTTTATATTGTAAAATTTTATTTCATGTCAGAAATATGTGTGTGTACGAGTGTCTGTCTCGGTATGTGCGCGTACGTGAGTTGAGAAGCTATCAAAAGGAAAAATATATATTACACAAATAAATCGAACGTCAGCGGCACGACACATAGAGAGAAAACGGGAGATGAGTGTAGTGCGGAGTGTGGTGAGGGCTTGGTGGGGTTAGGGGGTGATGGTTGGTCGTCATGGTTACAGGTTTCTGCAGTTTGCTGCTCTTTTGCCCGTCTGTGGTGGGCGGCACGCTGATGTCCACTACGTTGTTCCCTGGAGTAATGTCCCAGGAGTAATGAATGTGAACGAGGTGGGTTATTTACCCTGTTATGGTTTTCCCATAATGCTTTGGGAAGAGAAGAGAAAGATAAAATAGACAGACTAACCACAAATTCTCAAATTATACAAAAGGGGAAAAGAGAGCGAGAGAGATAGCAAGAGAGAGAGAGAGAGAGCATGAGAGCTAGAGAAAGAGAGAAAGAAAGAGTGAGAGAGCAAGAGAGAGAGAGATCGAGAAAGAGTGAGAGATGTTTACTGCTGTTATAAAGGTTACAATAACAGAGGAAATACAGCATGAAGACACACTTATGATAAATTTGAATGATTTATTTTGAAAAATAGAAATCAGCAATGCAGCTGTCAGTGTGTAAAGGTGTGTGTGTGTGTGTGTGTGTCTGTGTGTAAAGGTGTGTGTGTGTCTGTGTGTAAAGGTGTGTGTGTGTGTGTGTCTGTGTGTAAAGGTGTGTGTGTGTCTGTGTGTAAAGGTGTGTGTGTGTCTGTGTGTAAAGGTGTGTGTGTGTCTGTGTGTAAAGGTGTCTGTGTGTGTCTGTATGTGTGTGTGTGTGTTAATAGATTTTAGAATAAACAACAAATTTTTCTTGGTGTTATTCAATAAAGAGAACTTTCTAGAAGCACTCCTAGCCCTTCAGCATTCAGCAGGGAATTAATGCTGTACGTCGCCCAAAATGATGTCATCAGTAACCTTTTCTGTGAACGTCAATGAACATGCGAATCGATGAAATGTGTACAAAATACTGCAACCTTTGTCTTATCTGTGTGCCCAGATGTTATCGGTGGAGATGTGCGACATCAGGAGATGGAGAGAGATGAGGGCCTGGCCAAGCTGCAAAATGTCATATCAGGCTGGTATCTCTTTCGTATTATAATAGCATTCATATTTGGATTATGCGTAACACAATATGTAATATAGTTGAATATATATTAGATTATTCCCATCTTTGCTGTGTGTATGAGGAGTTTGCATGTTCTCCCGGTGCTTCGGGGGTTTCCTCCGGGTTCTCCAGGGTTTCTTCTTCCTGTCTAAAGACATGCGTTGGTGAGCAGTTTGTAACTGCTGTAACATAAGCAATAACAGGCATAAACTTCACATTCCACAAGACTAAATGTAACTATAAATGGATAAAAAGTGCATGCTGTGCTTTAATAACTGAATCTTGTTTTACTTGTACAATAACAAGAAAAATATTTGTACATAAAATTTTGCCATTTCCTGAACAGCATACGTTTTTGTTGCCATGGTAACAGTATCCCAACCCAGTGCTTATTATTTTCGAGACATAAATAAGAGAAGGTTATGGATTTCTGAGCTTTTCCATTTACATTCTCAGTGTAGAAACAGTCAATCGTTCTCTTCTTTATTAATTAATGTCTCTTCTTTCATTAACAACAAAATATCCTGCACAATATCTACTCACTGAGATTGTCCAGAAGGGTCAGTCTTAAAGCAGCTCCTCACCAATTCCTTAAATATACTATATTGCTATATTGCCAAAAGTTTTTTTTGGACACCCCTCCAAATCATTCAATTCAGGTGTTGTTTTTCAGGGGTTGGGCTTGACCCCTTAGTTCCAGTGAAAAGAACTGTCGGAGAAAAATATAATATACCCAGCTTTGAATTATATACCTAGCCTTAAAAAGTAGCTTAAGTGCTAATGTACTCAATGCTCTAAGCTCTGACTTAGCAATATTCTGCCTAAAGAGTAGTGTGTATCTATCAAGAATAATTTAGCCATTTATTACGCAGTAAGTAGTTAACTCTGATTAATAATAGCTATAATAATCAGAGAAAGTCTCATAGTCTTTATAATAAACATGCAGAATTATTATTGGCAGCATGCTAGCGTAATAACCACACTGGGACTGAAGGAACAGAAAAGAGGAGAGATTTATTGAAACATTAGGAGTTACAACTCAGTCAGCCAGCCTATCCAATGGGATCAGTGGGACCGGAGGGTCAGTTGTAGAAGACGGAATCTCGGGATCCTGAGGAGAAGTTGGAGAGTAATCAGTGGGAGAAGTTGGGGGTGAATAGTCAGGAGAAGACTGAGGAATATCATGAACACTGTAAGGCATGGGCACAAATTCAGGAGAAAGCTGGGGAAGGTCAGGGGAATTAGGAAATGAAGAGGAGTCAGAGGAAGAATCATTAGAGGAAATCTCAACAGGGAAATCCTCAGTCTGGACGCCGTGAGAGGTGGTGCGTGTCCAATGCCAGTAGAAGGTCTGAGTAGACTGATCACAGGTTGTGGGGTGAAATTGGGTGCTCTGATCAAAATAGACGGTATCTCTCACGATATGGTGGGCAAGGTAAGGAGACTCAGGAATAGAGGATTCAGATAGGTGCTCCAGGAAACCAGTAAGTTCAATGGCCAAACAGGATAGCTGATACTGGCGATAGCGTCGCAGAGCACCCCTGGGACTTCTCCGGAAGATAGCGCGGCGGGCTGACTGAGCTAGGAAAAAGTAATGGGAAATGAGTGAAGATGAGTGAAGTGCATATTGTGTGACTATGTAGTCAGCAAAAGAGAGCGTGTACTAAGGTAGGAGGAACACAGTGTGGGAAGTAGGCCAGGTCACTGTGACATGACAGTGACAGGCAGGTAGAGGAGACAACAGCATAGGAATACTAGCAACCAACAGTGATGAAAAGGGAAAAGGATATGAGGCAGCTTAATGGCACAGCTTAGTTTAAAATTAGTAAAACAAAAAAACTTAGATCAAGTAGGTAGAGAGAAAAGTCATCATGACATAGAGGAAGAGAGCAAGGTACTTACACATTGTTGTGGAGGGCAACGCGCGAGGTCAGGATGAGCCGAGGAAGCACCTTTGAGAGGTGATGGTCAAATGAAGTCAATAAGGAAGTGGCGCCTATAAGTAAGCGCCAATTTTTATAAAAAATGGTTGACTTAGCCTAAAAATAAGGGGAACTGGTGAGGAGGAAAATTGACGTCATCGAGGGGAGGATGGTATCAATTTAGGGGCGGTATCGGGACAAATGCGAAAATAATGGGAACTGGGAAAACGTATGTAAACTAAGGAAGGAGGGACTAAAGTAGCCATACACTGAATATAATGGGAAATTGCTGGAAATATTTAAATTAGAGAAAAGGAGGCGCCCCGGGGCGCCTGGGGTATAAGTAGAGGGGACTTTTTCGGGGTTGGAGAGACCAGCTGCTCTCTTCAGATATGCATGGTGTTGACTGCATGACTGAATAAAGAAACCCGCTTCTTCTCATCTGTTGACTGAGATCTCTTTTATTTCGGCTAAGTTTTATAGATTGTGGAGGTTATTGGGAAAGCTAAGAGTAATAGATACAGACAAAATTCCACCCTGTGATATGTCCACTCGGAGGGGGCTCTGAGTTCCAACAGAACTCTTAATGCTTCAGCATACCAAGACATTTTGGACAATTGTATTTTCCCAACTTTGTGGGATCAGTTTGGGGATGACCTCTTCCTGTTCCAAGATGACTGTGCACCAGTGCACAAAGCAAGGTTCATAAAGACATGGATGAGCGAGTTTGGTGTGGAGGAACTTGACTGGCGGAGCCTTGAACTTGAGAGCGAAGACTGTGAGCCAGGCCTTCTCATCCAACATCAGTGCCTGACCTCACAAATGCGCTGCTAGAGCAATGGTCAAAGATTCCCATAAATACACTCCTAAACCTTGTGGAAAGCCTTCCTAGAAGAGCGGGCCAACTCCATATTAAACCTTAAGGATTTCATTAAAGTTTCATGTCATTAAAGTTCATGTAAAGGTAGATGTCCCAAAACTTTTGGCATTATAGTGTATATACAAATAGTGCTTACCTTGCTCATCTCCACTTGTTGCAAGTCTATTTGTTATACTGTACTGTATTAATTATCCAAACACTATAAGAGCTTATCTGTAGTTATAACTTGAAGTTTTCAAGCGTGCCTTCAATGTAATGAAAACTTCTGCAGAAACACGATACCACTAAGCCATCAGCTATCTTAGATTGCACTACCACTGTCTTATACGGGCAGGGCATTGAATTAGAGCAATGTCAGAGGTGTATTCTGTACCAATTTCTCTCTCTCACACACACACACACACACACACACGCACGCACGCACACACACACACACACACACACAAAAAGCCAGAAACTAAGCTTTCTTTGCACAGGCCTATCTAAAGGGTTAATGGTGCCACTTGGTCATCAACAGTAAAAATCACAAATTGTACCTCTTTCCCAACAGGGAAAACCAGCAACAATCAAGAATGCATGATTATATAGTGTCATGGCTGTGCAGTCAAAAAATGTGGTTATAATGGAAGGCAAAAACAGCCACCAACAGTAAATTAGGGAGAAAAATTTAATCAGATGCTGCAAAAAAAAACAACTAAAAATGCATCAAAGCTAATGTTGTTAATAATCTTTGACATGTCCAAGACTGTGATAAAAAGTAAAAAAATATCCATCAAAATATATCATCTGATATATTTTTACAGCAGTTTATTTTAGTGGATGTTTTCATCCCCAAACATAACATTAGGGTAGTGAATTTGAACTATTTATATTTTTTGCAGATATATGCAGAATTCTACAGAGTTACTGGAGTTGATCTCAGGCAGATCTTTCTTAGTTACTTGGACTCACTTGCACCACGATTGATAAAGCTCTATAGATCAAGAAGTGGAGCCTTGGGAGGAGAAACTCAAATACTCCTAGACAGACTTGATGAACGGGTAACAACATCAGTTTACTTCAAATTTTGAGGTTTTAAAAAACATAACTGCATACTACAAATGCTAGTTGTAGTAAAAGCCATTTACTTTGTCCATGTTTTTCCTGCTTCCTGTTTGTGTTTTAGACCACTGCTATCCTGACACACAGGATAATCACACGCAAATCTGCAGCACTTTGTGGCCTTCCCTTGTTTCTGAGAGAAAAGGAGGGCAATCTACTGAGAACGTATCTGGTAATATTTTTTATCTTATCCGTCATGTCTAACATGGCTGGCCTGTGGAGAAGTTTGTGAGAATGCTATCCTTTCTCAAATTTCTACAACCCAAACGACTCGCCTTAAAACAAACAATGTAAGTGTATTAAATATTTTAATGATTAGTGAACATAAGAAACCAAAACGCTCTAAACTTTACAGCAGCTGACTGGCAATTTGGGTCGTCAGTAAAGTGCTGTAATATCTTAATGTTGCATAAAATGACACATAACCCAGCACACTTGTTCATTTGACTGATGTAGGATACAACTAAGCTGAAAGATAAGGGTCTTACTCAACCAGTGCTGCTTGGAAGTGTGCTGGAATTTGAACACAACCTTCTGATCAAGCCTTCTGTCACTGAGCCATTACAGCCATGCCAGAGCAACACCATAACTAGTTTGCATTGATTCAGCTATTTCTCCCACTGAATTAATGGCACTTAAAGATTCCAGTGAAGCAGTGCAAGCTAGCTGTAGTGATGGCTTTGAGTCTCTGATAAGAAGGTTGTGTTCAAGTCCCAGCACAAAACATAACTTCCTTGATTGTACCCTTGAGCAAGATACTTCTTCTTTTTCTTATTTTTGTTCTGTATTGATTTTGACCCTTAGTTTGTTGTCTCTGTAGGACACAGTCCAGAAGGAAACCTGCACTAAGGGACTTAAAGTAGGTATCCTCAGTTTTGTTGAAGATGTGGCAATAACCAACCCAAACACAAGAAGTATAGCTGTGGTGCTGGAAGAGAAAATTGTGCTTGATGATGTTGATGACCTGCCAAATGCATTTGCTTTACTTTTTGGTATCATTTATGCACTTAACATTGAGTACCCGGAGAAGTATACCTTCGAGGTGCATCTACAGATATCCCTGGCACAGCAGATAGAGGTTGGAGAACCCTTTATGATATGAGCAGGTGCTGTAGATGCCCTAGTTAACACGATACTTATGTAGCAGTTCCAATCAGTACAATGAAGTACGTCTTGCTTTCTGCTGGACAGGACCACACTCTGACCTCTGCAATGCGTGGCCTTAAAGGGTAATTTGTGTGAGGTTGGGGCTGTGGGATGACCCAGTTGGCAGTAAGACTGTTTGATGCTCCCTCGGAGCGTGCACAGGTCCTGTTTGGAGGGCACTGATATATTCTATATCTCGGCACGCTCACCCAGCGAAGTTTCCCGATTATTACACACATAAAGTTAGTTAAATGAATGTGATTTCTATTTCTATGCTCTGTTGCAATCATATGCACAGGCTGTGAACACACTGTGCATTGTACACTGTCTGTGCAGATGACATGACATTCAACCTGTGAATCACATTCATACCTGTGCACTGTTATACATGATCACACCGTAACACACACTGCACTGTTATACATGATCACACCGTAACACACACTGCACTGTTATACATGATCACACTGTAACACACACTGCACTGTTATACATGATCACACTGTAACACACACTGCACTGTTATACATGATCACACCGTAACACACACTGCACTGTTATACATGATCACACCGTAACACACACTGCACTGTTATACATGATCACACTGTAACACACACTGCACTGTTATACATGATCACACTGTAACACACTGCACTGTTATACATGATCACACTGTAACACACACTGCACTGTTATACATGATCACACTGTAACACACACTGCACTGTTATACATGATCACACCGTAACACACACTGCACTGTTATACATGATCACACCGTAACACACACTGCACTGTTATACATGATCACACTGTAACACACACTGCACTGTTATACATGATCACACTGTAACACACACTGCACTGTTATACATGATCACACTGTAACACACACTGCACTGTTATACATGATCACACTGTAACACACACTGCACTGTTATACATGATCACACTGTAACACACACTGCACTGTTATACATGATCACACTGTAACACACACTGCACTGTTATACATGATCACACTGTAACACACACTGCACTGTTATACATGATCACACTGTAACACACACTGCACTGTTATACATGATCACACCGTAACACACACTGCACTGTTATACACGATCACACTGTAACACACACTGCACTGTTATACATGATCACACTGTAACACACACTGCACTGTTATACATGATCACACTGTAACACACACTGCACTGTTATACATGATCACACTGTAACACACACTGCACTGTTATACATGATCACACTGTAACACACACTGCACTGTTATACATGATCACACTGTAACACACACTGCACTGTTATACATGATCACACTGTAACACACTGCACTGTTATACATGATCACACTGTAACACACACTGCACTGTTATACATGATCACACTGTAACACACACTGCACTGTTATACATGATCACACTGTAACACACACTGCACTGTTATACATGATCACACTGTAACACACACTGCACTGTTATACATGATCACACTGTAACACACACTGCACTGTTATACATGATCACACTGTAACACACACTGCACTGTTATACATGATCACACTGTAACACACACTGCACTGTTATACATGATCACACTGTAACACACACTGCACTGTTATACATGATCACACTGTAACACACACTGCACTGTTATACATGATCACACTGTAACACACACTGCACTGTTATACATGATCACACTGTAACACACACTGCACTGTTATACATGATCACACTGTAACACACACTGCACTGTTATACATGATCACACTGTAACACACACTGCACTGTTATACATGATCACACTGTAACACACTGCACTGTTATACATGATCACACTGTAACACACACTGCACTGTTATACATGATCACACTGTAACACACACTGCACTGTTATACATGATCACACTGTAACACACACTGCACTGTTATACATGATCACACTGTAACACACACTGCACTGTTATACATGATCACACTGTAACACACACTGCACTGTTATACATGATCACACTGTAACACACACTGCACTGTTATACATGATCACACTGTAACACACACTGCACTGTTATACATGATCACACTGTAACACACACTGCACTGTTATACATGATCACACTGTAACACACACTGCACTGTTATACATGATCACACTGTAACACACACTGCACTGTTATACATGATCACACTGTAACACACACTGCACTGTTATACATGATCACACTGTAACACACACTGCACTGTTATACATGATCACACCGTAACACACACTGCACTGTTATACATGATCACACTGTAACACACACTGCACTGTTATACATGATCACACTGTAACACACACTGCACTGTTATACATGATCACACTGTAACACACACTGCACTGTTATACATGATCACACTGTAACACACACTGCACTGTTATACATGATCACACTGTAACACACACTGCACTGTTATACATGATCACACTGTAACACACACTGCACTTTTCAAAATCTATCGATACCCGTTTGCCAGATCAAAAGGGCAGATATATGAGGTGTGTCTGGGTTTATTTGGTGTCCAGAGAATGCACTCATGGAAGATCATGTCTGATTATTTTTTAAGGCTTCATACAGAATCTATTCAGCTTCTGTTTCTGTTGACATGTGAGTCAGAATATAAAACACACTTACGGCTGACAAGTGCATGAATTCTACACACTGTCTCAACACAGTAGTTTATAAAGATTTATGTCACAACAGAAGATGATTTTTACCTTTTCATATTGTAAAGACTGAGCTTTATGTAACTACAGTGATTGGTACAAGCCTCTGAAATGGCATGTTCCATTAAATATCTACACCAATACGAAGGTCATTGGAAATACCAAGATTGTGTGCACGTGTACGCATGTTTGTCTAGACATGCTGGATGGAAGAGTACGTGATGATAGGATGATATATTTTAGTTTGTAGTGTTTCAGTTAGAACTCCATCACCATATCACACAAAAATAATAATAAACATAATTTATTTAGAGTAAGTGCTCTGTGTGCTGCCATTGTCCAGTATAAAGTCCACTATGATTAACTTATTTTAATAATAAGAATATGAACAATAAAATAATTACAACACAGGACAGCTGTTCTAACTGTTAGATAAGCTTTATTTGAACTCCACTGATCAAAATGTTTGCTTACAGTTGCCTTTTAGTCCTACTGCCAACACGATTTTTCCATTTTCAGACAGTTCACATTTATCTATGACAAGAAGCAAGATATGCCACAAATGATCTAAAAGCACACCATCAGACTGAGCTTTGTCCAGCAACTTCCATGTACATTAGTGTCTTAAAAATCAATTTCAGCCACAGCAGTATGTCAGAGCTTGAGATGCATTTCCTCAAAACATCTGGAATCAGTTATAAATGTTGCCTGCACAGACAAAACAAGGACATTTTAAGACACATTGAGGCCATTTCTGTCATAAATGAACACACTTAAATTAATACACTTGGCTTCAAAATAAGGAATCTACAAAAGCCATGCAAACCAAGAGTCATCAGCTACAGCCTTTCTCATATGTTGAATAACATTGGTGATGTTATGAAAGTTATCAGGAATAAAAAAAAACAGCATCCAAATGTCTGAGACCACTAGTAAAAATGCTTCTTTTTTGCATTTTTTTCTAATGTAATACATTAATTTGTTTTACAGATTATATTATTTGACAACAACTTGAAGTAAAATCTTTGAAATTCCAATGGCGAGGTATATTAGTATAAGCTTTACTTCCACATACCCACAAGACAGTGTTAGTTGTTGTCAGAAAACTAAATGGACATTTCTGTCCAGTGATGAGACCATCATTAGATCGAGGGAAATCCTTATCATTAATAAAACAAAAAGGATTGGAGCCCTCTTCTGAAGCGATCACATCCACACGAGTCTTGCACTCAGAGTTGCCGAGGGATAACTGGTCATTAACATTCGAACAGAGATAAGTGTCACCCAACTTTTTTGGGACAATAAATACCTGAGAATTGCCCAATGTCAGGGGGAGAGGTGCACTCTTCCCCAGGGAGACCATGACATGACATGAGACTGGAGTTACAGCCAGGCCCTGGATCGGTCATGTCATGTCCTGAGCGAAAAGCAGCAGTTAGCTGTAGCAGCCAGACAATATCAGGGGGAACTAGACAGAAAGAACTGTTCTTATTGATCTCAACTGCAGTATTATTATCTAAAGGAAATGACGACCATCGAGTACCAATGTGATGACAGACCCAACAAGATGCATCATGAATGTCGGACAAATTGCGAGCGACTACTAAAGAAAAAGCACAGGCCAAATTTCCACCACACTGCTGCTGAGGTGTAAAACTACTAACATAGGGGCATAAGGCCCCTACTAAATGTATAATTAACATTTTTCCACTTATTTTCTAAGCAATGGCTGAGTTAGCCTATCAGGATCACAACGTGAGCAGGTTCTCGAATGACGAAAGAGTCTACAAACCCAGTGTCTAGGAATGTTATTAGTTCTAGACCTGGTCGGATTATCAGACATGTGTGAAAGCTAATACATTGGTTTCTATATGTGTATGTGAAAAGGTGAGATGAGATGAGGCCCCCTAAGGGCTGCTTGATTGCAGTTATTCTCCTTTCTTAGTTGTCAATGGAACAGGGCACTGTTTCACCCTGCTGGCGTGGATCCACTGGAGGTTGAGAATCAGTGAGGACAGCAGTGCGTGTGACTGCTAACATTCTAGTTGGATGGCCAAAGGCTGCTTCCCCCACTTTCCTGGGATTGAGGCTTTTTACTAAAACAGCATCACCTGGGAGAAAAGGGTGAGTCGGCTGATCTGTAGGTAGAGGGAGAGAGGCAGAGACATTACCATGCACACTGTTTAATTTTTCAACTAGTGCTTGAGTGTAATCGCTGACAATCACCTCCAGGTCACCTGAAAAGGAAACACCAGGATTACCTTTAGTCCAAGGGGTTGGAAATGGCCTGCCCATAATTATCTCAAAAGAAGATAGTTGGGATTCTGGATGTGGCGTCATGCGAATTTCACAAAGAACTGAGGGCAGGAGATCCACCCAGTTTCGGCTGTTGGTTTGTAATAACACCTTAGTGAGTCTGTCTTTAATGGTTCTATTCTTTCTTTCTACTATCCCTGAACTTTGGGAATGGTATGGAATATGAAAGTTCTAGTCAATGTTGAGATTCTGACAAAGTTTCTGGGTCACTTTGGATGTGAACAGTGTACCGTTATCACTGTCAATAGATTGTGGGATACCATACCTAGGTATGATTTCTTTTGCCAAAATCTTAATGACAGTATTTGCATGTTCCTTTGCACAGGGTAAAGCTTTAACGCATTTTGAGAACTTATCAACAATCACCAAAAGATATTTTAGGTTTCTCACAGGTGACATGTGTGTAAAGTCAATTTGTAAAGCTTGAAACAGCGCTTCTGGAGGGGGTAACGAATCGTGTTTGGCAGTTTTACCCTAAACGTTGGCTCTGGCACAAATCAAACATGCATCAAGTAGCAATTTGGCAGTTTTAGTGACATTAAGAATACAGAATTGTTTGTTGATGTTTCTAATCACCCCTCTTCGTGCGAGATATCATGTGAGATACCATGATAATGGCGCACGAGAAATGGTAAGACAGAACAGGGGAGTGCAATACGGCCCTGAGGACAGCGAATCAGTCCGTCCTTATCTGAGGGCCAACAGTTCTCAGAAGACCAAAACAAAAGATCTTGTTTTGAAGCCTGTGTTTGTAGAAAAGATATGTCAATATCTATTGTAGTCAAAATGTGTGTAAACAGAGAAAATACTGTGGCTGTTTTGTGTACAAAAGGTGAGGACATACCTTCTTTGGCAGCCCATTTTGCTACTTCATCAGCTAGAGAGTTACCACGAACCATTTCAGAATCTCCTGGGTCATGACCCTTGACCTTGACAACAGCTAAACGTTTAGGTAACATTGAGGCCTCTAGAAGATCCAAAACCAGTGTAGCATGTGAAATGGGTTTATCATTTGCAGCTTTAAAACCACGTGCATGCCAAATCTTACCAAAATCGTGAGCTACACCAAACGCATATCGCAAATCAGTATAAATAGTTACAACTTGATCTTTAAACAGACAACATGCCCTTGTTAGCGCAACAAGTTCAGCCGCTTGAGTGGAAAGAAAAGAAATAGAGTGAGCTTTGTGTACAACGTTAGGCAAAGAACATACTGAATATCCACATAAGGTGGTATTATCATTGGGTTTAGAGCACGAGCCATCTACAAATATGTGTGCTCCACCTTCCAACGGATGTTGTGACAGATCTGCATGCAGAGATGACGATTCTGAAATCTTAGCCAGACAGTCGTGTTCCAGCCAGCCATCAGGCACCTGTTCCTCCGAACAAGAGCGCACAAGGTGGTGGAGCAGGATAGCTGGGCTATTTTGGGCCGTTACGGGTTTGATAGTGAGATTTTGTGTGGTACAAAGGATGGCTTCATAGCCTGAACGACATTGTGCGGTCATATGTTGTGAATATTATTGAGGATGGTGACTACCTGATGTGGTGCATGTAGTGTAAGTGGGTGTGAAAAAACATCTCTTTCAGCATATGAGACCAGTAGAGCAGAGGCAGCAACTGAACGCAAACATGCGGGCATACCTTGGACCACAGAGTTATAGAATATATCAAACATGAATCAAAAACAGAAATAAAATAAATTTATACTTATGTGTGAAGAGCCTGAGCAATGTAGGAAAAAGTGAAAGAAAAGAACATGAAATGAAACAAAGGAAGAAAAGATGAAGTGGGTAAAGGGAAAGACCTTCTCCAAAATGTCCATCATCTGCTGGACTTGCTGCTTGAGGAGACGCTGAACTGCTGTGGCTAAGGCTGCTGGGTCACTGTAGAGCTCCAGAGGCTGAGAGAAGAGAACTTCAGCAAGCTGTGTAAGGTGATCCTATTGATAAATTACACACACATACAACATAGTGTCACTGAGTTTAAGATACAATCCTGAGAATTTGTGTATCATGGAATCAGAAGATATTGGAACACTTACAATAAGCACTGTGAAGTACAGCTCTGCTGCAGGCTCCCACACGTCCACATCCCACATGCTGATGAGCTCAACCAGGCGCTCCAAGAGTCCTCCCTTAAACTATTAGAAAGAAAGACAAGCTTCATTAATGTCATGTCTTATCAGGGTTAAAAAATATGGAAAAAGAAAACGAGATCAAATAGACCATGTTCTGAAACTCAGTCCAAGCATTTCTTATGAATCTCCTGATAAGACACTTACTGGCTGAGGTGTTGAGCCATTTATAAAGTAGCTGAAGAAAATCAGCTCATAACAAACATCCAGGAAGTTGTAGTGGTGGTCCTGCACAGAGGAGACAAGATACAAAAATAAATTAGCTTTACATATCGGAGTCCTGTTATCTATATTCCCAAAATCTTTTATATGTAAACATCTGTCATTTCACACAGGCGTTTATTAGCTTACACAGGAGGAGAGCTCTGCTTTAATTGATTCCTGAATGGAAGGCGTCCTCAGGAATCGAATCAGGACCTCGTAGGCCAACTGCACACCAACTGCATCCTGTTAAAGCAAACGAAAAAATCTCAGTCACTTTGGCTCTGGCTGAGTAACTGAAAGTATTTTCATCAGATCAATCTTTCATCATTCTGAAGTTACCTGCTTGTTAGCTGCTGCCAGTGGCATGACGATCTTCTTTTCCACCACGAACAAGAAGTTCTGGTTCTGGATGCTGGGAAGCAGAGTCTGAATATAAGACAGCACACAATATAAAAGTTAAAGCAGAGTGGACTTTACCTGCTCAGTAACAGCAGCTGAATAAAGGTTTTACTCACAGCAAACACCTCACGGAGAGCGGGCACCTTCAGGCCGATTTCAGTCACCCCTCTGTCTAAAAGATGGCAGCTAAGAAAGAAGAGATGTAAATGCTTAGTGTATGTTAAACATACAATACACTGTTACATCATTAAACAGTGAAGAGAATCGTACAAAATAAAGGGCACCTTCATCTCCTCTGGGTTAAGGCACTCCTCTCTCTCCTGCAAGCCAAATCATTAAAACTCACACAGTACATTTTACAGTATCCGAATCAGAGGAATAGCAGCATATGTAGATACACATCAGGTCTGAAACTCTGAATGACCTCAGAGTCGTTCTGATCATACTCTGAAGTGGAGGTCTACATCTGTCCATCTTCAGCCACATACAGGTAAGTGCAGGTTACTGCTGTAATGGTTTGCTGTTGAAAAAAAAATAATGACACTGCAGACAAAAGTACAACTGACAAAATTCCAAAAGTTACTAACTACAACATACACTTCATGACGTGCAATAAATTTACCACAAAATAATGTGGCACAATGAAAGATGTCTCCACTCAGTTACAGGAGATGAATTCGGTAACCCTCCCAGATTCAGCCTTAAGAGAACAAATTAAAGTGAACACAATTAGTCACTACAATTAACAAGAGTTTTGTGATGCTACAACGAATAATCCCTTACCTGTATGCCAGTGAAATAATCCTCTATGGTGGTTTGATAAGGGAATCCCTGCAAATGACAAAAAGCTGAAGCTCAAGATCTGTTTCACAAACGAGTGCATCTAATAATCATCAAGGTCAATTCTCTTCCTCAGAGTAATTAAGTCTGTGATTACCATGCGGTTCAAGCTGCATGTCTTGGTGCTTTTAAACCAATAAAGACGACTCTGTGGGCCCCTTATCATCCCCAGGAAGTATGTCTTGATGTCCACTGACTGGAAATAGAGACACAAAACTAAACATTAGACCTTGTAAAGAAGGATGTTTGTGTGTTTGTATCTCAGCTGCAGCACTGTAGAATACCCCAGACTGGGAGAGGGAGGAGTCTGCAGACACGCACTGGTCATCACGGCAGGCACTGTCCGGCTCACCAGCATCGAGCGGCTGTGAAATGTAGAGCATGAAGATCATAAATGCTTCTTATCATAGCAGATTTATTATAACATTCTTTACAGTTATAACAACCTTGTAAAATCCATTCATTAGCTTTAGTAAATAAATGAATGATTTGTTTACCTGAATGACAGCTGAAAGTTCGTAGTGAGGTTCGGGGGTCAGCACCTGCAGGATTGGCTCAACAACCTTAACGTGCACACACACACACACACACACACACACACATAGACAAAAGTGCCCTACAGGTTTCAAATAAAGATAAAATATTACTATTTAACTGAAACATACCTGGAGGACAGAGGGAGTATCTATTAGTTCCCCCAGCATATCCACAGAGTCTGCAATAAATTAATTCATTATTAATTCAGAATTATGACTCTTCAATTACACAATATCAAACTTTCCTAGTAATAAACCAGTGAGTTTGATAATTAGTTAACTTGTGAAGGAACAGAAAGATTGTGTAAATTCACTGTACATGTGACCTGATTAAACTCTCTAAAACCTCCTGCCCCAAATCTATAAAAAATATTATACTGTGTTATTATTAAAACTTCTTCCCATAGTGCATCCTGATGCCATGTGTTCCCCAGGTAAGTGACACACACACACCCGGCCATCCACATGATGATTCATCAGACCAGGCCACCTTCTTCCATTGCTCCATGGTCCAGTTCTGATGCTCACGTACCCATTGTTGCCGCTTTCGGCGGTGCACCCTGACTGGTCTGCGGCTATGCAGCCCCATACACAACAAACTGTGATGCACTGTGTATTCTGACACCTTTCTATCAGAACCAGCATTAACTTCTTCAGCAATTTCATCAACAGTAGCTCGTCTGTTGGATCAGATCACACGGGCCAGCCTTCGCTCCCCACGTGCATCAATGAGCCTTGGCTACCCATGACCCTGACGCCGGTTCACTACTGTCCCTTCCTTGGACCACCTTTGATAGACACTGACCACTGCAGACCGGGAACACCCCACAAGAGCTGCAGTTTTTCCAGTGGTCTAGCCATCACAAATTGACCCTTATCAAACTCGCTCAAATCCTTACGCTTGCTCATTTTTTCCTGCTTCTAACACATCAACTTTGAGGACAAAATGTTTACTTGCTGCCTAATATATGCCACCCACTAACAGGTGCCATGATGAGGAGATAATCAGTGTTATTCACTTCACCTGTCAGTGGTCATAATGTTATGCCTGCAATGCTTGATGGTGTACATCTGTAACCAAGCCCTTTAGCGTGAGAGCTGATTAATCAGTAGTCTAAACATGATTTAGTGTAAAACCAGTAGTCAGGGTTGTTAAAAGTGACCTACGAACAGGGTAAATATTTCATTGTGGAAATAAAATGAATTCTTGACCACGCTTAAGGATTTTATTCTACAATTTAAAGCAGTAGCCTAGGTCGCTAGCACGATAACTAGCATTAGGCTAATGGTCAGCAGTAGATGAGGTCGCTTGTGAGATCCATAACATTAGACTGTAACACTGGATTTATTGTAAAATCAGTGAGACATTAAAGTCACGTGGTAGGATAAAGCTCCTCCCACCTTGAGGAGGATGAGTGTGGTCAGGAGGAGCTCTTTCTCTCCGGAGGATGCGGGAAATGTTTTGTTCTTCTTCTTCTTGTTGTTTTATGTTGGTTATCGTTATTAATTATTGTAATAATAAAATCATTACTATTATTGTATTGTTCTTATTGTTAACACATACACTTTAATGCACTTATTTACTTACACTGATATATCAATATATACTTACTCAGAAATGCATGTCACTAACTGTCAGAGAAATTGTAAAACAAATCCAACAATCCCTTTGCTCCATCTGCTGGTGAGTCGATGAGATGGCATTAAGTAATCTGGGGCAATTTTTCTAAACGTTTTCTGTTATCTAGCAAATCTTTTAGGACAGTACACTGAGACTCTCTCAAACACCCAGGACATCCTTATCTCTTAATTATCCACAATGAATTGGCTATACTTTCTTTTTACCACTGTATTCTGTAATAAAGTTATAACAAGTGTAATTCATTATAATTCTATTCATTCATACACTTTCAGTAATTTATCTTCTTCAGTTTCACAGAGGAGCTGGATCCCATCCTGGAAAACTGGGTGTGAGGCTCCCTGGGTGGAACTCCATTCCACTGAACAAATAAGATAGGATAAGATAAGATCAGTCTTTATTCGGCCCACAGCGGGGAAATGTGCATAGTTACAGCTGCAAAGGTAAAGCAGCTAAAGAAAAAGATAATATCAAGACAAGGTGACATGAAATTATAAGCCATATTATTGACTGACTTAAAAAATACTTTACATAAAAGAAAGCCAACAATATATAAAAAATACACAAAGTATATAACATAAGATAAGATAGAACTTTATTAATGTTATTTGTTATTTGAAAGTGGTGTTCTGTCTCAGTGGTCATTATACTGTCCAAGCAATTGTACATTAATAATAGAAATAATAATAATAATAATAATAATAATAATAATAATAATAATAATAATAATATCTGTTAGAGATACAAAAATATAAAGAAGCCAACAACAACAACAACAATAATAATAATAATAATAATAACAAAAATAATAATAATAATAATAATAATAATAATTATTATGATTATTATTATTATTATTTTTATTGTTATTATTATTATTATTATTATTATTATTATTATTATATAGTATTATTAGTTAAAATAGACATTATTATACAATATATAATGATCCATAACATCTGGTATTATTAAACATCTCAAACCAAAGTTACACCCTTGTGTTTAACATGTTTCTGTATTTCTTATGTTTGTATTTTTCTTGTGTTTGTTCTGTTATGAGTGCAGATCAGTGCAGAATTCAAGAGATGTGTGCTGATGGACCTGAGCAAGTCCTTTTATGTGGAAAATCTTGACAGTGTCCTAAAGCTTGTACATTTATAATGCTCAAAGCTCTACTGTACACAGACATGTAGAAATGAACGCTATACTGCAGAGCTGGACAAAAATGTACATTATTCCAAATCTAATTATTTCCTAAACACTACAGGGATATTTTTCTTTCTTGTGATTTCTTTTGTCCTGCATAATTTGCGTAATAACTTACCTGAGGTCAGTGTATCATCAGGTATCAAGTCAAGAAGTTTTTATTGTCATTTCGAGCATAAATAGTAGATGCAGTACATAGTGAAATGAAACAATGTTCCTCCAGGACCATGGTGCTACATAAAACACAAAACTACATAAAACAACACAGAGCTAAGGACTAGAAAGTAAGTTAATCTAGCCACATACAGTGTATAGTGTGGAACCTAGTGCAAACAGAGTAAGAAATAAAATGAAAGAGTACTGACCAGTATACAGTCTATGTGGACCAGTGTGCAAAGAAAAGGAGGCTTGTGAACATGTACACATATGATAGCAGCAGCTGGGAGCAGCATTAAAGTGTGATGTACAAAAACAGCATTTAAACAGCATTAAAGTGTAATGTACAACGAAATATACAGTTTTGGCAGCACTGAAAAAAGGTGGTCCAGTAAACATAGATGTATATTGAATATGAATGTTCTGTTCTGGGTGTTGAGTCTGATGGCTGGAGGAAAGAAACTGTTACACAGTCTGGTTGTGAGGCTCAGATGCTTCTGTATCTTTTTCCAGAGGGCAGGAGGGTGAGGAGTGTGTGTGAGGGGTGTGTGGGGTCACTCACAATGCTGTTTCTTATCAGTACACTACACAGCTGTTCTCATCTGTTTTTGTTTATAAAGTTGTTTTTAAGTCTGTCATCTTTATAATTGTGTGTGTAGAAGCACATTTTTAATGTTCTGCTTGCTTATTTCTTTCTATTAATTTTGAGAAATGATTTATTTTAATGTAATTGATTATATATATATATATATTATTAGTTGAAAATAGGTTCAATAGATCTCTTTTTCTTTCCCAGACAGAGTATTAGTGTTGACTTTTTGTTATATAAAGAGTTTTTTAAAACACTGGCTGATGAACATCTGGATGTTTGAACAAAAGCAAAACAATTGATAAGTCTTCTATGAGGAAAAAAGGTTATTTATTTGATAATTACAAACACAGTACAAATTAATCTTTAAAATGATCAATTAATATTCAAATTCAAATCAAATTCAAATTTTATTAATCACATACGAAATCACACAGTACGACATGTAGTGAAGTGATTTTAACGACTGTCCTACATTTGAAGAAAGAAAAGAGTATAAATTAAAGTGTGTGGACATGAAAAATAAGGGATATAGTTAAAAATATATAGAAAAAAATAGGGAAAATTAAACAGTAGAAATTAAAGACAAAAATAATTGTGAAAAACCAGTAGTTCTCGTATATGCATATGCAAATATATGTATATATTATATATATATATGTATATAAATATGAATATGAATATAAATATGCATAAATAATATAAAAATAAACAATAAATTATAATGATAAAAATAATAATTTAATTTCATATATAATATAAAATGAAATATAAAATATAAAATACGGGGGTCTGCTGGAGCCTATCCCAGCGCACATAGGGCGAAAGGCAGGGGTACACCCTGGACAGTCCATCACAGGGCCACACAGACAAACAACCACACACACTCACTCCTATGGGCAATTTAAAATTACCAATCAACCTAATGTACATGTCTTTGGACTGTGGGAGGAAACCGGAGTACCCGGAGTAAACCCACGCAGGCACGGGGAGAACATGCAAACTCCACACAGAAAGGCCCCAGCCTGTTCGACCCCGGGATTCGAACCCAGGACCTTCTTGCTGTGAGGCAACAGTGCTAACCACTAAGCCACCGTGCTGCCCATCAAAATATAATATAATATAATATAATATAATATAATATAATATAATATAATATAATATAATATATAGTGTATATAAAAATAAAATATTATAATTTAAATGGTATGACAATAATAATAATAATAATAATAATAATAATAATAATAATAATAATATATGCTAATATTAGATTAGCAAAGTTAATATTTAGTGTTAATAAATGAGAAGCCATCAAACTCCTCTTGGATGGACTGGATGAAGAAGGAGAGATTCCCATGAGAAAGCTTGGGCTCCTCACGGGTGAATCTGCCATCAAAATTATTGACGTCCCTCTTTGATGTTATCTGTGGTTGAAACGGAGGAGTGATCTTCCTCTGTTCCAGCCATGACCAGTTGATCTCACTGAAGAAAGGGTGAGCTTTGATGGCATTCTCCTTGCCCTCGGACACCACACAGCCGAGACGATCCATGGGCTTCTTCCTCAGGAACGCTTTGAGGATGTTGACCGCATTCCTACTGAGGTCTGATGGATATTCCGGTTCAGCATTGATGATGGACTCAAACATCTTCTCCTCGTTGTGATCATGAAACGGAGCGTAGCCTGTCATCATCTCGTACATGATCACACCTAGGGCCCACCAATCCACCGATGTGTCGTATTCCCAATACTGTAACACCTCTGGTGCCATGTAGTTGGGTGTGCCACAAAAAGTGTTGGCAGTCTTGCCGTCTAGTATTCCCTCTGCGCACAAGCCAAAGTCAGCAAGCTTGCAGTGGCCATCGGCATCGAGGAGGATGTTTCCAGGTTTGAGATCTCTGTGTATAATCCCATTGCGGTGGAGGAACATGAGGGCACAGGCGATCTCAGCAGCATAAAATCTGGTGCGGGGTTCATCAAATCCACATGAACAGGAAATGTGAAATGCAAGATCCCCGCCATTCACAAATTCCATTGCGAAGCACAGTGAGTCGCTGGTCTGGAAGCTACAGTAGAGGTGGGTCAGGTAGGGGTGTTCACTGGCCAGAGCCAAGATCCGCCTCTCCATAAAGGTGCAGCTGATGTTTTCATATTCCCAGATCATGTCCTTCTGCATAAACTTCAGCGCATACACCTCATCAGTGCCTTTGAGCTCGGACAAAATCACCTTCCCGTATGTACCCTTTCCAAGCACACTGAGGAAGTTGAAGTCCTCCAGGCTCTTTCTCTCAGGCTGTAGCTCCTCATCCTCTCTGCTCTCCTCTGAATTACACTCATTCAGGACGAATGCTGTAGGGTCATCACCAGAAGCGGTGGGCAGCGGCTCATCATACAGCTCAGCGACCTTAACACACACAAACACACAAAATTAGTCACTGCAGTTAACAACATTTTGTAATGTCACAATGAATAAGCCCTTACCTGAGTTCCAGTAAGAAGGTCCTCAGTGTCCTTAAATTGAGAGAAATCCTGCAAATAACATTTAGATAAAGCTCAACATCTACAACCCCAATTCACAAAAGTGAACATTGAAGCAGAGCAAAAAGATCACAAGTGCTTCATATCACAAGAGTTTTATATTAAAACACAGAACATTATATGGATCTTAATGTCCACTGACTAGAAATCGAAAAACAAAACAAAACAACTTGTAAAATTGTGTGTGTGTGTGTGTGTGTGTGTGTGTGTGTGTGTCTCTCTCAGCTGCAGCACTGTACAGTACCTCAGACTGGGAGCTGATGGAGTCTGGAGACTGAACCTGATCATCACACCAGGCTCTGTTCAGCTCACCAGCACTGGGAGGCTGTGAAAAGTAGAGCAAAAAGTTCACCAGTGTTTCTTATTCTAGCGGTTTCATACTAACACATCTAACATTCTGTCACATGGACAATCCAGCGGTCATCTTTGTAAATAAATTGTAGGTTTGGTTACCAGACTGACAGCTGAAGTGTCTTGTTGAGGTTCAGTGGACTGCAGCTGCAGGTTTGCCTCAACAGCCTTAACACACACAAACACAATTAGTCACTGCAGTTAACAAAATTTTATCACACCACAATGAATAATCCCTTACCTGCATGTCAGTGGACGGGTCTTCAGTGTCATCATAAGAGAATTCCTATAAATGACAATTAGATGAAACTCAAGAACTATTAAAAAAAAAGCGTGCATATAATACTCACTACTGTCAAATCTCTTCATCAGAGTAATAAAGACTGATTACCTCATGATGCAAGGGGTACGTCTCTGTGGTTTCACAGGGTTGACTCTCTGGACCCCTTAATATCCTGAGGTGGTCTCTCTTGATTTCCACTGACTAGAAAGAGAACAACAAAAATAAACATTCAAACTTGTAAAGACGTGTGTGTGTGTGTGTGTGTGTGTGTGTGTGTGTGTGTGTGTGTCTCAGCTACAGCACTGTACAGTACCTCAGACTGGGAGCTGATGGAGTCTGGAGACTGAACCTGATCATCACACCAGGCTCTGTTCAGCTCACCAGCACTGGGAGGCTGTGAAAAGTAGAGCAAAAAATTCACAAGTGTTTCTCTTTCTAGCAGTTTCATACTAACACATCTAACATTCTGTCACATGGACAATCCTGCGGTCATCTTTGTAAATAAATTGTAGATTTGGTTACCAGACTGACAGCTGAAGTGTCACTGTGAGGGTCACCAGTAAAAATCAGCACTTTGGGCTCATCGACCTTAATAGACATAGACATAGACATAGACACACACACACACAGTTAGTAGCAGCCTAAATGTTTGAAATGTAGTTAAAATCGGACTATTTAGCGGACACTTACCTGGAGGACAGAGGGAGTATCAGGTGATTCTCCCAGCACATCCACAGAGTCTGTAAAAAAGGAGGTTTTCTGTGACTCAGAATAATGACTTCAATTACAACTAACATTTTCTATCATACATTTACAACCAATAGCCAAGTTTATTAACTAGTAGGTAAAACTAGGAGAAATATTGTAGTGTTGAGAGCTTAAAATGGGTAGCCATGTTTTCAAGTGCATTAGCATTCAGCTAACTATTCAATTAAAATCAGGCATTAATAATAAATGAGAATATTTAGCCATCTACTGATTTTAATGTTTTATTCTACACAATACAATATTTAGCTCCCCAGCTATATAGCCAGGTTTGTTAGCAGTGTAGCTAATGTTAGACCAGTGTTTCCCACACACACAAATGATAGATTAGTGATGGCAAGCAGATTCATTTTCTAATTATTTTATTTAGTAATCTTAAATGGAGAGAGAGAGAGAGAGAGAGAGAGAGAGAGAGAGAGACCGAGTTCAGCAATCTAACAATCTTTATACTCACTATGATATTGTGGAAATGACACGATTAGCTACATTCTAAAGGCAGATAAGACATTTGTAACAAAAAGACATTAATGACATGTAAAAGGTACATTAATTTAACATGGAATTTGTGTAATAATGAAACACATAGACAAATTCTCTAGATAAATAACATTAGGCCAAAAATTACACCGAAATTTAAAGAGGTAAAAGTCCGTGCGCGAGAGCTAGCGAAAAGTCCGTGCGCGAGAGCTAGCTAATCACTAGACTAAGCATGATTTTGTCTAAAACCAGTGGTCATTATTGTTAAAAGTGACCGACCAGTGAGGTAAACATTTTACTGCCGAAATAAAATAAATTCTTAAGTCAGTGTTATCAATCCGGTTAAGTATTTTGCTGTGTAGTTTATTCCTATGGCCGAGTTCGCTAGCAAGGTAACTAGCATTAGGCTAATTCGCGGCAGAAGAGGATATCGCTGATTAACTAGATAACATTAGACTGTAACACAGTGTAACTTAAACATGATTTATTGTAAAAACACTATGATATTAAAGTCAAATCATCCTACCGTGAGCTGGCTGAGTGTGGTCGGTAGCTGTGCTGCGTCTCTGAAAGTAGCGGTACACGAAGTAACCCGCACCTGCAGAGACAGCGAGCAGCCCCGCAGCACAGCCGATCTTGCGGAGAGGAAAATTTGTCACATCCGGGAGAAATCGTCTAAAGTCCATGGGTTTCTTCTTTTCCAGTTGCTTTCTTTAGTCCTTTGGGTTTGTTCTTCTCTAATCGCTTTCTGTGGTCTTGATTGCTGTTGTTTATCCAAAGTCAAGCACCAACTCAATGTTGTGGTTTGATTTAAAATCGTTCCACGTGACGCGCTATCACCATGGAGACAGTTTAAACAGAAATAAACAGTTCTTTGAACAACAGGACACGCCCACCATGACACGTGCACAGGTTCTGACACCGGGGCTCGAGACCTCACGTGGGATTGTCTGATCTTGGGATTGGGGTTTCTGCATAGAAACTCGATTTATGGATTATTTAATAATAATTAAAAAAATAAAATGAAATAATACAATTATAAAAGAATAAAAATAAAAATGTATTTATTATTATTATTATTATTATTATTATTATTGCTGCTGTTTTATGGTTGCAATATATAGTATAATAATGTCTATTTTAACTAATAATACTTAATAGTATTATACAGTAATAATATAACTGACTACCGGATATATAGATAATGTAGCAATATTTACATTCACAGGCGAGAGTATATACAAATAAGGCAGCCAAAACCAAAACAGGGCATAGATCAGCCTCAAAGTCAAGGCAAGCAAGGATTGAAACCAGATTGAAGCAGAAACACGACACGGAACTACACACAACACAAACACCAAATGTGAAGTGAGCAATCAAGCTCCTGGTACTGGCTTCTGTCCCAGCTTTATAGGGTCACCATTACTGATTAGTGGTGGTAGAAGCTGGATCATCAGGAAAGCCCGGGCTGGAGTACGGAGTGGACCAACCTGAAGAAGTTAAGCACGGGACAGGACACACAAAACAAACTAGTTCAGTAGGTTACAGACTTAGGATACTATTAGCTTAAAACTGAGCTGTTGCTGCTTTTATTTTTTGTTTTTTAAAATATATACATATAACATATAACAATACATAAAAATGGGGGAAAATAAGAGCTAGTTTAAGTGTTTCAGGAAGAGGTAGGTCTTCAGTCGTTGTCTGAAGACAGTCAGCAACTCGGCTGTACGGACATCTAGGGGAAGTTCATTCCACCACCTTGGTCCCTGAACAGAGAAGAGTCTAGATGTATGCCTACCTTTTACCCTGAGAGATGATGGGACCAGTCGGGCAGTGCTAGTGGATCAGAGGGAGCGAGGTGCAGTGTGAGGAGTAATAAGAGCTTTGAGGTAAGATGGTGCTGGTCCATTCTTGGCTTTGTAGGCCAGCATCAGTGTTTTGATCTGATGTGTGCAGCTACTGGAAGCCAGTGGAAGAACGCAGCAGTGGGGTGGTGTGGGAGAACTTAGGCAGGTTGAAAACAAGTCGTTCAGCTGCATTTTGGATCATTTACCGTGGATGAATTGCATTAAGAGGAAGATCTGCCATTAAAGAGTTGCAGTAGTCCAGTCTCAAAATGACCAGAGACTGAACAAGCACTTGAGTAGCCTCTGTGGATAAAAATGGTCGAATCCTTCTGATGTTGTACAGATGAAACCAACATGAGCATGTCACATTAACAACATGGGAGGAAAAGGATAACTGATTGTCCATGGTTACCCCAAGGTTGCGAGCAGTGGCCGAAGGGGAGACCATGGAGTTTTTCAGAGACAATGCAAGATCCTGGGCAAGGGATCACCTGGGATGACCAGCAGTTCAGTTTTGCTGAGATTGAGTTTCAGCTGATGAGCTGTCATCCAAGATGAAATGTCCACCAGACACGCTGATATCTGAGTAGATGCCATTGTATCTGAGGGAGAGAAGGAGAAAATAAGTTGTGAAAATAAGGTGGCACTGGCATAGCAGTGGTATGAAAACCCATGTGAGGATATAACTTTGTCAAGAGAGTGAGTGTAGAGGGAGAAAAGGAGAGGAGCTTGTGGGACACCAGGAGAAAGTCTGCATGGAACAGATGTCAATCCCTTCCATGTTACCTGATATGAGCGACCATCCAGATAGGAAGCAAATCATTCCCATGCTGTTCCAAAAATTCCAAGACTCCTGAGGGACAAGAGTCTTGTGGTTAACTGTGTCAGATGCTGCAGAAAGGTCGAGGAGGATGAGGACCGATGACAGCTTGGCTGATCTAGCAGCATGTATTTTCTCAGTAACCGCCAAAAGGGCAGTCTCTGTGGAATGTACTGCTTTGAAGCCAGACTGGTTGGGATCATGGAGGTTATTCTGCAGGAGATAGTCATACAACTGATTATAAACAATGTGTTCAGATATTTTGAAAGAAAAAGAAGTGAAAAAAAAGAAGAGCAGGTTTTCTTCAGTATGAGGATAACCCTTGCTCTCTTAAAGGCAGTTTTTACATGACCAGATGTTATGGATCATTATATATAGTATAATAATGTCTATTTTAACTAATAATACTATATTATTATTATTATTATTATTATTATTATTATTATTATTATTATTATTATTATTATTATTATTGTTGTTGTTGTTGTTGTTGTTGTTGTTATTATTATAAATATGAACAAAAGGAAAAAATCTATTAACAGCTAATAGATAGAACTTGCATAATTATGAATATTTAATGCACCTGTGTGAAACTCTTCAATCAGCAATCAGTCCTCTTCCATCTATAAAAGATGCCACCTCTGTGTTGCTATTTGCAAGCAAGTCAAAAATGTTCACCATTAATGTTTTGTGTGTGAATAAAATGTAAATAATATGAGATTCAATTTCCTCTGTTAAACAAACTTTTATTTCAAACTAACCACTGTAGCTGAAAATGTAAAATAAATCTCTTGTTGCACAGGACGTTTGTCAGAGACACATCCACCAAACCACAGGGGTTTAGAATAGAAAAAGCAAAAAGCTTTTATGAACTGTGTGTTACATCACTATTGTGTAATATCAGGTGCAGATGGACAGCAGCAACATTAATATGGAATTATATGAAAATGTTGATCATTACTTTAATAATTGTCTTTCATGCATAAACAACCACCTTAAGTTAATGAACAAATTAAAATATTTACATTCCTGGTGCTAATTTTCTGTGCAGCACAAATACCTAAAGTAGATCATTTTTATGCCTCCAACACTGTATTATAGCAGGATAGGAATAACCATCTGTAATCCTTACTTCTGTAATCCATAAGGACGGGGAAATTGATAACACCATAGATACATTACTTATTTGGTACACAGGATGCAAGATTCGCACACAATCTCACAAACATGGTGCACTTGGATTAACACTATTAAGAGTTAAAATGAATCTGTTAGTGTAACTATCCTGTCATCCATGTGCAATCCTCACTCCAAAAAGTCCTGCAATGAACAAAAATATTTATTTTTCCTTTAACAAAGGTATTAAATTTGACAAAGCAGTGCGCTCAAAAACCCTGCACAATGACCCTGTATGGTACAGTACCAACCAAAATGATGAGATACCTTACTGTTGCCCTATACAATACAGCCATATGGCACAACATAGTAAAATGAGTGTGTAGCATAAGACATTTGGATATCAAAGGGCTTGAAGTATCTCAACTCATGAGGTGATACAAATGAAACATTATTCACTTGGTCAACAACATTAAAAGCATGAAAATGCTCCTCTCCATTTCTGATACACAAAAAAACACTTAATTTCTCAGAAAGATACAGACAATCTTACTGAACACTGGCATCTCATGTACAAAATCAGTGCAAACAACAAGACCTGTGTGATACTCAATACCATGAAGTTTAACCCATTTCGTGACACTTATTTCACTTGACATATCAATTTGCACCTGTGTGAAACTTTTCAATCAGCAATCAGTCCTCTTCCATCTATAAAAGATGCCACCTTGTCACCTCTGTGTTGCTATTTGCAAGCATGGATCAAAGAGGTTAAAGGCATGGAAGGAGAGTAAGAGGCCATGGAAGAAGAGCCAGAGGAAGAGGTGTTCCAATGAAATTTGGGCAGTGGCGGCCGGTCAGTAGGGGGCGCTGGGATGCCGCCCCCTTAAAGTTAGCCAGAGAAGAACGCTTCTTTAACACATTAACAATAATTATATATTTTAATAACAAGATCATTTAATTGTACTATTCCTCTGTTAGTCATATTATCATTTATTTAAAAAAACCCATTAAGTGTAACCCATGTTGTGACACTTATTTCACTTGACATATCAATTTGAAAATGTTCCGAATTCACATCACTATTTTCAACATCACTCAGTATTTTTGATTTTACAGGCCCAAACTCAATACCTGTGGCAGACAGTGACTCCCAGTGATGGGTATGGGAATTTATGGGAATTTTTGACCATTGCTCTAGAAGCGCATTTGTGAGGTCAGGCCTCACAAATGAGAAAAGTTGCTCTGATTCATCACTCCAGAGAACACGTCTCCACTGCTCTAGAGTCCAGTGGCGGCGTGCTTCCCATCACTGCATCCGACGCTTTGCATTGCACTTGGTGATGTAAGGCTCGGATGCAGCTGCTCGGCCATGAAATCCCGTACCATGAAGCTCTCTACATACTGATCTTGAGCTAATCCAAAGGCAACGCAACTCTTGGAGGTCTGAAGCTATTGACTCTGCAGAAAGTTGCTGACTTCTGTGCACTGTGCTCCTCAGCATGCGCTGACCCCGATCAGTGATTTTAAATGGACTACCACTTCATGGACTGAGTTACTGTTGTTCCCACTAACAGTATGGAATATTTAGTAGTGAGGAAATTTCACGAATGGACTTAATGCACAGGTGGCAGCTGATCACTGTACCACGCTTAATTTCACTGAGCTCCTGAGAGCGACCCATTCTTTCCCAAATATTTGTAGAAGCAGTCTGCATGCCTAGGTGCTTGATTTTATACAAATGGGGCCATGGAAGTGATTGGAACAACTGAATTAAATTATTTATTTATTTATTTATTTATTTATTTATTTATTTATTTATTTATTTATTTATTAATTATTTATTTATTTATTTTTTTGGGGGGGGGGGTCCCAAAACTTTTGACAAAATAGTGTATAAGCTTATGTATTTGTATGTATATATATGTGTTTTCATTTTAAAAGTGATGCTTAGCTTTATTACAATGAGGTTTTGCCTTTTCATCTAAACATTTCAAATCATTACATTAAAAATAAATTAGTACCAGATGATGTTCTTACCTTTAGACTGGACCAAATATATAATTTGTACATACTGCAACAACAGCTATAAAAAGATGCCATAAAAAAGCCATACAGATGACAATGAAGGTAGATACAGTAAGCTCCCTGTACATTAAGCTCCCTGTCCCTCAGGAGAACCTGAGAAAATGCAGTTTAAAATGAACAACTGTAATCAGTTGTTCATTTTAAACTGCATTTTCTCAGGTTCTCCAAATGCATGTCTCACTGCTCTGTGGGTTTTTTAAAATCTAGTATTTACTTTATTTCCATCCATCATCTATACCCACTTTATGGTGGAGCCTATCCCAGCGCACATAGAGTGAAAGGCAGGGGTACACCCTGGACAGGTCACCAGTCCATCGCAGGACCACATATAGATAGACACTCACACTCACATTTAGAATTACCAATCAACCTAATGTAAACCCACACAGGCATGGGGAGACCTTCTTACTGTGAGGCAACAGTCCTAACCACTAAGCCACTGTGCTGCCCTATTTACTTTATTTCATGTTGTGTAAATTCAAGTGCATTTTGAAAGAACTGGCTGTTCAGGAGTGTGAGCACATTATAAAAATACCCTTACTTTAATTGCTGGGTGCTGGGTGAAGTTGCGTTTGAAAATATTGCATAATTACACAATTCATATTTTAACTACAATGCCTAAAAATGCCTAGTTCCTAACCAGAAATGTGAGTAAATGTGAGTTTTACTTTCTACTGTAGGTGTAAATATGAACAAAAAACTGTCTTCTAAAGCAAAAATAAAACTTTTTTATAGAAAACGCGAAAATCATTCATCTGCAATATTAAGACGTATGTAAAATAAATGAACTCCCACCATGGATACAAGAGACATGTTTATTTCATGAACTGAAGTTGAATTGTGCTTTTTAGGACAACATGGTTTAGAAAAGATACAGACTGGTAATAAAATAATAATAATAATAATAATAATAATAATAATAATAATAATAATAATAATAATAATAATAATAACAATTGGCACATGGCTTCATATAAATAGTCATTTATTCAGATGAAGAGATTACACAAAAAAGTTAATGTGTAAAAAAAAAGTAAAAAAAAAAGTAAAATGAAGACCCGGAAGTCCGATATCTCTGTGATGTCCTCCTGTCACTCACTACATTACACATTGATATAGATTACATGACGAACACACACATGTATCTTATGAAGTTTTTATTGGATTTATTTGCGTGTTGTTTATTTTTTACATTTCTTACCTGGCCATGTTGGTACACTTGGGACTCGAACCCCGACCTACCGTAGCAAGAGCATAGAGTCACCATTAGAAAATATGTATTGAAACACTTTTCTTTTAAATAAGTGAATTAAAATGAATTAGCCACAACGTCCTATAAGCCGTATGAAATATTGGGCTTGTTTTCTTGTCGAAAGCCCGGTGAGTGTATAACATGTTCACTTTTAGCCCGTAGCTTGTAGCTGTGGCTGATGAGAAATGACACCATACTTGATATTGTTGTCTAGATACTTTTCATAAGAACCAGTCTGGAGTGTGTGAGAATGATGTCTAATGTTTACATGCTTTGGTGCCTTTTTGTATCAATGCAATGAGCTGAAGTCTGCCGCCATGTTCATATGAAATTTAAAGGGGACTGAGGCGATCACGAATTTGTGTACAGTTTATGGAGAATCGCAGAATTATAGGAGGGCTGAGTAGAAAATGGCCTAGTGACGCCCATGGTGGCGTCATAATGATGGTATAGCGGTGGATTAATTCAATGAAGGACACCAGTGAAGGCCTAGATGTGAAATGCACTGGAATAACATGAGATTGACCTCATCCTTCATATCTACAGAATTGCAGCACTCTATTGGCTTGAGAAGCACTTCATCTGAATACCCTGTGCTATTATTATATATGTTTGTGTGTGTGTGGAGAGAGAGAGAGAGAGAGAGAGAGAGAGAGCGAGAGCATTAAATAACTTTTTAATTTAATAAAATCTGTCAGTGTGATTTGTTTGAGCTGCACTTTTCCAAGCCACTTTTCACTTTGCCTGTATGGTTAAGACAGAGCTCGCCCCTCCCCCACCAAGTTATCAACCAATTAGTGATTATCCAATCAGAGCTCTCCATGAACAACAAGAGAAAAACAAGCTCTCATTTTCTCAAGAAACTTTTCTACCTACCAGGATGGTTTAAAGTGGTTTAAAAGAAAGATGGAGCGGTCGAGATTGTATCACAGTGTGAGGAAAGACATGAAAAAGCCCAGGTAAGTAATTTGATTTTATTTGCACTAATAATATGATTGTTTTGGGCAGTAGGCTAGCAGCAGCGGCCCGAGTGCAGCCGAGTCTGTTTCGGAACCTATCGGCTTTAGACTGACGATGATTTAGCATTTTATATATCTTTTATATAGTGACATAAATCAATTAAATTAAGTTTTATAGTTTGGTACCTAAGGAACCCTCAGTTGGTGCTGGTGTGTCAAATGGCACATTTGGAGGGTCTGCCTAAACATTAGAGGTGAGGTGAGATGTTGTACAATAGATTTCTGTTTTTAGGTCTTTAATGGAGCCAGAGAGATATACAGTCTAAAAGTGTCATCTTTTATCAACCCTCACACCCATTATCTTTGTTGTACTCGCTGCTTTAAACACTGTGGGTTGTGTCTATCTTTTGAGTGCAGGTGAGGACACGTTTCAGCTACATTTGGTGGAGTTGGAACTGGAGGCCATGGAGGAGCAGATCTGCGGCCTACAGGTGAAGCATGCTCAGCTATAAGAGCACAATGGTACACTGGAATCATTACAAAACCAATACTCCCACCACCTCAACTCCATGTGTTTCTCTGCCCAGGCCCAGCGCAACCAGTCATGACTGCTTCCCACATACCAACAAGGAATTGAGAGCTTCAGTAGATTATTTGCTTTAAATGAATATTTACAGTCATGGTGTTAAGAACCATGCTCTTCGTTGATAACTGGAATGTTTTCTGGGAGTGTCCCAGGCTTTTCCGCACTGATGGCCTGCACCCCAGCAGAGTTGGAGCGGAACTCCTGTTGGACAACATCTCCAGGATGCTACAAGCTGTCTGACTGGTAAGTCATATCAAGTCGCAATTACAACAGTTATCGTCAATTAACTTAATGGATACAAGTGCACATGTAGCCCATTCTACAGAAACCACGTCCATTCCTCAAATAGTGAGACCAAAGACTAAATTCACTAAGATCTAGAAATCTTGTCATAATTCAACAGCTCACTCGCAACTAGCTCGCTCACACCCACAGCACTTGCTGTAAAAGAAATGATCAGATAAGTCTTGATGCACTCTGCCTTATCAAAACCTGGCTCAAACCAATTGACTATATTGATCTAAATGAGTCTACCCCATCAGGATATGTTTATAAGCATGAGCCTGTCAGACTGGTCATGGAGGTGGTGCTGTAGCTATCTATAGCGATTTTCTTACTTTTACTCAGAGAACAGGATTCAGGTTTAAATCATTTGAAGTGCTTGTTCTTAATGTTGCACTTTTGGTGGGGGGGGAAATCCGCTAACCCTTGCTCATGCTATTGTATATTGACCCCTAGGGCCCTATATTGATTTTCTAAAAGAGGTTGTAATTTTATTATTATTATTATTTTTTTTTTAGACATTTCAACATTTAAAAAAATCCTATTAAATCCTACTTGTTTGTTCCTGTCTTTTGTAAATGAAAACTATTTTACAAAAGAGAAAGGTGAAAAGGCCAAACCCAAAACCCCCAGAAAGTCATTTTATGAAACTGATCTATTGTTCTTCGATAGCTTCTTATGTCGGTATCTGCTGTCTGATTCATATTTAGAAGTTGAAGTCAATTTCAGAGGAGAGTGAAACAACCCTACCCCAGATCATTTATTTCCAAACAACCCAGGTATGAATTTATTCCAACATTCTCTCATACCTTTCAACATAGATAGATGGATACATACATACATACAACTTTGTCATTGTAAAGTACAGGTACATACATGAAAAAATATTGTAATGATAGATAGACTAGGAAGTGTACATCTGTTAATCTATAAAATTAACAATATGTACATTATATTACACAGAGAAAATATTATGATTATATTATAGCAGAATGTACAGGGTGGAGCAGAACTACAAAGTGGTGAGACATGAGTGTCCTAGTGGTGTTGTAGTGTAGAGTTCAAAAGAAAAACTAATACTATGAATTTACATCGTAAAGCCTTCTATTTTACAGCTCAATATAGAAATAAAGCGAAGCTACAGTGAATAGTAGCGATGGTGAATATTCCTTCTGTTAAACAGGGTTCTACTGTCGTAAGTGTAATTGTGGTACCACAGAACCCTTTTAAACCTAAACACCATGTTCTAAGGTTAAATGTAAACTCTGCTGAGAAAAACTCGACAGTGACACTAAACATAGCTGTTTTATACCACCGGCTAAAGTAGAAGAAATCGGTGAGAAATGTCTTATGATTTTGAGACCACTAACGTGTTGCATTTACATTATGTAGCACAGCCAGGTGAGAGAATTGATTATTATGATTTTACATCTCTATACCGTACGTAAATAAGACTAAGACATACCCGATCGGTCACCCTGCCATCATTTTTCATAACTTTCAGCCTCTGGCTTTGATGATACCGAAGTAATTTTCCAAAGTTTTATCACCTCGAAGTCTGTGGGTGCCTGTTCTGCCCTTTGTCACTCTCAAAGAGAACCTCAACATCTTCAGCTCTGCTACCTCCAGCTCTGACTCCTGTCTCTTCAGTGACGCTCCAAACCATACAGCATGGCCGGTCTCACCATTGTCTTGTACACCTTCCTCTTGATTCTCGCTGATCTTTTTCTATCACACAGAACTCCTGACACCTTTTCTCCACCCATTCCAACCTGCCTGCACTCACTTCTTTACCTTTTTTCCACACTCTCCATTACTTCTGTACCACTTTCACCTCTTCACCCTGTAACCTTACTGTTCCACTTCCCTCCCTTTCATTCACACACGTACTCAGTCTTACTACGACTGACTTACTCCACCTCTCCAGGTTTTCCTCCACCTGCTCCCTGCTCTCACTACAGATCACAATGTCCTCTGCAAACATCATTGTCCAAGGAGACTCCTGTCTGACCTCGTCTGACAACTGGTCCATCCTGATACAGTCCCACCTCCACTTTGAACTCCTCTGTCTGACCTACAGCACACCTCACCACTGTCCTGCTCCTATCATACATGTCCTGCACCACTCTGACATACTTCTGCTACTCCTGACTTCCTCATACAGTACCACAGGTACAAAAGGTAAAACCTCAATGAAGGCTAAAGGTATCACTTTAAATTACAACAATTCTGAAGCTGTCAATTTAAAATCACTGCCCGATGTCGCTAGTTCCCGAAAACATTGTATGGTGTTAGACATGTTGGGAAACTCTGTATGATGAATTGATTGGGAGAATAAACATAACATTTCTTGAAGGAATCCCTGATTCTTTGTGTGATGAACTATTTCCCAAAGCAAATTTACTGGTAATGGTTGACTTGATGGAATCTGCGAGTAAAAACGATAAAGTAGAAAAGGCTTTAACAAAATACACACATCATCGTAACCTCTCGGTTCTTTATCTGATTCAGAATCTCTTCTTTCGAGGCAAGGCAAGTAGAGCAATCAACCTAAATGCCAACTTCATGCTTCTTTTAAAAACCCTAGAGATAAATTACAGATCAGTGAACTAGCTCCTCAAATGTATCCTGGTAACAGCAAGTACTTTTTAGAATGTTTAAGATGCTACTTCTAGATCTTACAGCTATTTATTTGTTGACCTGAAAGCACAAACACCAGAAGAACTCAGTCTCTGGTCTGGGGTGTTTCCACAAAGAGAATCCTGTTGTGCTTCTAGCTAATTTCACCTTGTCTCTTAGATCTGTTTTGTGAGCCTAAAATGTATCTTGCATATTAAGTTAATATTTTATGTTTTGCTGATTATTTAGAAAACGACGTTGTGATTATTTCTGACGACGAGTTTCCTGAAATGTCCACACAAGTCCATAGGAATCTAATGAAGGCTGGAACATCAGGAACCCCAGTCTATCCAAAGACCCAAAGCTGTTGTAGTTCCACAGCCTTGAACAAACCAACAAACTTCACGTAAGTCACATCATAAAAGAATGAACAGTTTGTTAAACCTTTCATATATGTTTATTTTGTGTCCTATTCAGAAGTCGAGGATACAGATTGTCAGTGATGATTATAGGGATCGTGTTATAAGCGGCTATTTCCACTTTATTATCTTTAATAATAAATGTTGAGCCTCTTCGGATTGTGCAAGTTTCCATGCACTTGCACCTAAGAGGTTCGGCGTTCATACTCGGACTTGCCATTCTGAGGGTAAGAAATACACAAAAAAAACTTGGTAAATCTTGTTGATAAAATGTGTAAAAACCATTAAAATTCTATCCATATTATGTTATGTACGTCTGCTTATCCTAAAGACGGTCATATGGGAACTTAAAGCCAATCCCACCCTGGTCACGTTGCACACCAATTGTTGACGGATTCATTAGACTCGTTCAAACACTTCTGTAACTAACTCTTGATTTGCGAGTATTTATGAGCGATTCATTAGAGAACCGGTTCATGAGTCATTTGTTTGAGAATCTGACTTAATCTGTTGCGCTATAAAGACATAGAAAGAGCGCACTAAAATGCGAGCTGTCTGTCATCTGAACAAAAACTGACTACACTAAAATGAAGCATTCATTTCATTATGCATGCTTAAATATAATTTATTTAATTATTTTACTGTAGATTAACCTGTGGTGCTGAAAAGTGGTGCAGAACACAGAAAATATACAGAAAATGTCCTCTGAAAAAAGCTACATCCTGTCAGAGTCTATTATTCGGCTAATAAGCTAAATGTCATTATATATGGACTTTCTTGATATTTTACAGAACCTTATAACTCTTTTCGACTTAATTTATTATGGCGTTTTAAGCCTTTTTAATGTCATTGACATCATTTTTAAACTCAATTAAAAAGTTCCTCAGAAAAATCAGGCCCGCTAAAAGCAACGTGCATTTCAGCCTCGTCTCAAAGGGGCCAAACAGACCATTGCTAAACAAGCAGAGGGCAAAGAAACACACTTTATTATTTAACCCCAGACATACAACAGACACTTCCACATAAATCAAAAGACATGTAAAATGCTTGTGTTGAACCTCAGGGGTGTGACAGTGTGCTTTGCTGTAAACTTTTTTCCAACAATTTAACAGTAATCCTGAAACAGATGTGTGCAAATAAATTAGGTGAGATTGAGATTTTTTCATTTGATGTGTGGAACGGCTACGAGACAAGTTAGTTAAAAGCCATAAACGATCGTTTCATCACCAAACTCTGTTTTTTCTCTCTCTTGAGGTCAATAAGCCAACAGAAAATATTACAGAAAAACCAAAAAGTGCAAATTCCTCTGTCCTGAAGACTCCTTAAACAATTGAGCCATTTATTATTAGTCTAGATTATGTAGCATGTCCATTATACAAGTTTTAAAGGCTTTTGAAATTTTGCGATGGCAGAAATAAACACAAAATCAAGCAAATGACAGAATTCAGAAAAGCTTGCAGTTTTTCAAAGTTACAGCAGGTTTTCTACGTGTTGTGTCGAGACGTGTCATGTGATGTCATCACACACATAACGCGCATTCAGAAAAAGCCCTCTTCAGTTCATGAGTGTGGAGCGTGAGTAGAGCTCTCATAGCCTAATTACACATGTCTTCACTGGTAGGGGTTTAATAGAAGTATTCTATGATTGCAATTTCATATTTCATATCGTCTTGTAGAAGCCTTTGCCAGAGAGATTTTTTATAGGTTAGAAACGAATCATAAATGTAACGATGGAGTTGAATCTGGCAACATGGCTACTTATAAACGTTTACTATGAAAAATGAATAAATACATATGTATCTGTCAGAATAAAATGCAGTTAATGTTATTGTGGTAACTATCTCAGTTAAGATTTTGGTGCTAGACTGATTTAAGTTTCCCACTTTCACTCCACAAACTCCTATATTAACTGCTTTACTATGTCCTCTATGAAGACAAGGATTCTCTGTATGAGCTCATTTAACCACCTCTGATTGTGTCAGCATACAGCTGGGAAAATAATCTATTTTTTAATATGATTTGCTACATACATCTACATCACACAAGGTTTATTTACTAACAATTGTAAGCACAATGACAAATGAAGGACCACAGGAATAGAACTTGTTTTTTTAACCTACATAAAAGCTATAATCATAATTTTAAAAAATCCATTGCGTGTACACAAAGTATTCAGATATACTTCAATTTTCTATGTGGATTTCTCCAAGAGCAGCTTGTCATCTATGAAAAATTCTTTATTGCTACGTATGGCTGCAGTGGAGACACACTGAGAGCTCTGATCTGGTCACATCTATTTTATGACACCGCAAGTGGTAGAGGAAAAAAAACAATAAATGTTGAGAGCTGCAGTTCATGCGGTTTGACTGCCCCATTAAAGGTTAACATGTGGCATGCTTTTGAGTCCAGTAGATTAATGACTTTTGTATGCGACATAAATGCAGCATATCTGTGTCCACATAAAGTCATATAATGCGGCAGGAAAAGTGTTAAGGAGCAGAAATTGAGCAGTGTGCTGTTATAGGAAAGTAATCAATTAGAATAGGAGTGGTTGTGATTGTGATGTGGTCATTACTACCCCGAATTCACCAAAGACAAGCAAGAGTTTTATTCATTTATAGACACAATGCATCCAAATAGTTTGCTAATGATTACAATTTCATTTATATTTTTCTTTTTTTAAAAGCTTGGGAGATTTTGCGCTTTCTAAAAAAAAATAAATAATCAATCTACTCTATCCAGGCATAACATTATGACCACCTGCCTAACTTTGTGTTGCTCCCCCTTTTGTTGGCAAAACAGCCCTGATCCATCATGCACTGTGTATTCTGTCAGAAACGGCCTTTACTTCTTCAGCAATTTGAGCAACAGTAGCTCGTCTGTCGGATCAGAACACACTGGCCACTGAAACTGCAGTTTTACTTTCAAGTTAACATAAACAATTTACCAAGCAAACCAAAAGAGTAAACAAAGCAGACGTCGGATGGTCATGACGATCCATGCAATAATGAGAAGGCTTATTAATGTCATAGGGACAGAGCTGGAGCAAGATTTTTTAAAGCCAATTTAAAGGGGTGTGTTTGACTTGGGAAGAGATGACTGTAATCTGAGGCCAGGAATAGGCATTTGCTTGAGCTTGTGATAACGTGTCATATCATTCACTGGATGGTGGTTCAGGGGAATTGGAGTTGGCTGATTGCAGAGGTGGATACGTCAGTACTGGCAATGAGATACTAAAGATGTCCTCTGTGGGTCCGAGTATTGAGCTAAGGACCTGGTACTACAGGTTTGCAGAAAGAAACATGACTAGCATGACGGAGTGACAAATAACACTGACATGGTAACTGAAGTGTGTATCATTTGACAGCTTCAGAGCTTCTCTGAACATATCCTTACTGTACACACCTAATCACCTGGTGTCTCAGACTGGTGTTGTGTTATTGAAATACTAGATCCCAAAGTCTGCATGCTTCTTGCTACACTCTAGCGTAGAGATGGGATGGTAACAGAAGGTACGATAAAGGATGATAAAGAAACACCCTGCACAACTTTTATACGATTACAGCAACTACATTGTGGAAGCAGTATTTACACACTTACCAGGAAATTGCATCAAATAACAAACCCCCCTCCAGGCTAACTGAAAAGCCACATACTAGCTTACCTTATACAATCGACAGACAATTTACTTCCCTAACTCACTATCTAACCAATACACAGAGACAAAAAGGACAGAGGACAGCTCTATACCTGGTCATTTGGACAACACACACAAACGGGAAGCAATATGAGTGTAAACACATTGAGCAAACAGAAATAAAGGAAGGCAGGCTAAAACTCAGTGTCAACAGCAGGCTTAGGGTCATGCACCAAGAAGTCACAAAGCACAGATTAATGGACTTTGACGGTCCCTTAAATACTCTTGTGACAATGATGTAAGTGCAACTGCCAGTGGGCTGGAAATGATATTTCAGGAACCTAGAAGTGAACACAGTGTAATTCCTTTCCACTTGTTTCCCTTTTTCTACCGATCCCGAGGCATCTAGAGATTGTGCCAGCTCCAGTAGACAGAGGCCAACCCTGCGAGGATCCAGAGATGGACCAGCTCCAGTTGCTTCATGAAGATTTTGGATATTCAAAGCGAAGATGCCAACCCTATGTGGACTTTGAGGACGACAACAACCTCCTAATTAATACACAACATTCTACATATGCTGTATCTGCATCACACAACTCCCACTGACTGTATATGACTGTAGAAAGGACATTGTTCATAATCAGGTTAATAATAATTTATAATCACACTCTCCGGTGTCACCCAAATGAGGAGGGGTTCCCTTTTGAGTCTGGTTCTGTTCAAGGTTTTTTCTTCATAACATCTAAGGGAGTTTTTCCTTTCCACAGTCGCCTCAGGTTTGCTCACTAGGGAGGATTTTGTCTAACATTAATTTTGGACTTTTGTATTATGTTTCTTATGTCCTGTAAAGCTGCTTTGAGACAAAGTCCATTGTTAAAATTGCTATACAAATTGAATTGAATTGAATTGAATTGCTCACCACATCAGACATTGTCATTATACATTTTACTCTAGCAGATTCTCTAGAATCTAGAAAACTTGCAGATTATGGTCCGTATAGACAATTACAGGAAACATACTGGCAAGGGTGTAAATTTGGTTTAAATAGTGGGATTTGAATTCCATTTCCTGCATTTACATACATGTAGGGACTATGGTGATACAAAATCCAGGAAATAATGAAGTTGATTATAATGATAAATTCTGCCAAAAAGTATGTATATAAAAAAGATGTCTTACTTTCTTTATTGTTTAATAGGGGCCGATCACCAGAAAATCTTTTTATGAAGTCAAAAATGTTCACCATTAATATTTTGTGTGTGAATAAAATTGAAATAATGTAAGACTCAATTTCCTCTGTTAAACAAACTTTTTTTTTAAACAAACTGCTGTAGCTGAAAATGTAAAATAAATCTCTTGTTGCACAGGACGTTTGTCAGAGACACATCCACCAAACCACAGGGGTTTAGAATAGAAAAAGCAAAAAGCTTTTATGAACTGTGTGTTACATCACTATTGTGTAATATCAGGTGCAGATGGACAGCAGCAACATTAATATGGAATTATATGAAAATGTTGATCATTACTTTAATAATTGTCTTTCATGCATAAACAACCACCTTAAGTTAATGAACAAATTACAATATTACATTCCTAGTGCTAATTTTCTGTGCAGCACAAATACCTAAAGTAGATCATTTTTATGCCTCCAATAGCAAGTCAGACACTAACTAGTATAAACCAGTATAAACCAGCACTAACTGGTATAAACCAGCACTAACTATAACTAACTCAAAATCTATCGATACCCGTTTGACAGATAAAAAGGGCAGAAATATGAGGTGTGTCTGGGTTTATTTGGTGTCCAGAGAATGCACTCATGGAAGATCATGTCTGATTATTTTTTAAGGCTTCATACAGAATCTATTCAGCTTCTGTTTCTGTTGACATGTGAGTCAGAATATAAAACACACTTACGGCTGACAAGTGCATGAATTCTACACACTGTCTCAACACAGTAGTTTATAAAGATTTATGTCACAACAGAAGATGATTTTTACCTTTTCATATTGTAAAGACTGAGCTTTATGTAACTACAGTGATTGGTACAAGCCTCTGAAATGGCATGTTCCATTAAATATCTACACCAATATGAAGGTCATTGGAAATACCAAGATTGTGTGCACGTGTACGCATGTTTGTCTAGACATGCTGGATGGAAGAGTACGTGATGATAGGATGATATATTTTAGTTTGTAGTGTTTCAGTTAGAACTCCATCACCATATCACACAAAAATAATAATAAACATAATTTATTTAGAGTAAGTGCTCTGTGTGCTGCCATTGTCCAGTATAAAGTCCATTATGATTAACTTATTTTAATAATAAGAATATGAACAATAAAATAATTACAACACAGGACAGCTGTTCTAACTGTTAGATAAGCTTTATTTGAACTCCACTGATCAAAATGTTTGCTTACAGTTGCCTTTTAGTCCTACTGCCAACACGATTTTTCCATTTTCAGACAGTTCACATTTATCTATGACAAGAAGCAAGATATGCCACAAATGATCTAAAAGCACACCATCAGACTGATGGTCAACAATCCCTTTGCTCCATCTGCTGGTGAGTCGATGAGATGGCATTAAGTAATCTGGGGCAATTTTTCTAAACGTTTTCTGTTATCTAGCAAATCTTTTAGGACAGTACACTGAGACTCTCTCAAACACCCAGGACATCCTTATCTCTTAATTATCCACAATGAATTGGCTATACTTTCTTTTTACCACTGTATTCTGTAATAAAGTTATAACAAGTGTAATTCATTATAATTCTATTCATTCATACACTTTCAGTAATTTATCTTCTTCAGTTTCACAGAGGAGCTGGATCCCATCCTGGAAAACTGGGTGTGAGGCTCCCTGGGCGGAACTCCATTCCACTGAACAAATAAGATAGGATAAGATAAGATCAGTCTTTATTCGGCCCACAGCGGGGAAATGTGCATAGTTACAGCTGCAAAGGTAAAGCAGCTAAAGAAAAAGATATCAAGACAAGGTGACATGAAATTATAAGCCATATTATTGACTGACTTAAAAAATACTTTACATAAAAGACAGCCAACAATATATAAAAAATACACAAAGTATATAACATAAGATAAGATAGAACTTTATTAATGTTATTTGTTATTTGAAAGTGGTGTTCTGTCTCAGTGGTCATTATACTGTCCAAGCAATTGTACATTAATAATAGAAATAATAATAATAATAATAATAATAATAATAATAATAATAATAATATCTGTTAGAGATACAAAAATATAAAGAAGACAACAACAACAATAATAATAATAATAATAATAATTATTATTATTATTATTATTATTATTATTATTATTATTATTATTATTACTATATAGTATTATTAGTTAAAATAGACATTATTATACAATATATAATGATCCATAACATCTGGTATTATTAAACATCTCAAACCAAAGTTACACCCTTGTGTTTAACATGTTTCTGTATTTCTTATGTTTGTATTTTTCTTGTGTTTGTTCTGTTATGAGTGCAGATCAGTGCAGAATTCAAGAGATGTGTGCTGATGGACCTGAGCAAGTCCTTTTATGTGGAAAATCTTGACAGTGTCCTAAAGCTTGTACATTTATAATGCTCAAAGCTCTACTGTACACAGACATGTAGAAATGAACGCTATACTGCAGAGCTGGACAAAAATGTACATTATTCCAAATCTAATTATTTCTTAAACACTACAGGGATATTTTTCTTTCTTGTGATTTCTTTTGTCCTGCATAATTTGCGTAATAACTTACCTGAGGTCAGTGTATCATCAGGTATCAAGTCAAGAAGTTTTTATTGTCATTTCGAGCATAAATAGTAGATGCAGTACATAGTGAAATGAAACAATGTTCCTCCAGGACCATGGTGCTACATAAAACACAAAACTACATAAAACAACACAGAGCTAAGGACTAGAAAGTAAGTTAATCTAGCCACATACAGTGTATAGTGTGGAACCTAGTGCAAACAGAGTAAGAAATAAAATGAAAGAGTACTGACCAGTATACAGTCTATGTGGACCAGTGTGCAAAGAAAAGGAGGCTTGTGAACATGTACACATATGATAGCAGCAGCTGGGAGCAGCATTAAAGTGTGATGTACAAAAACAGCATTTAAACAGCATTAAAGTGTAATGTACAACGAAATATACAGTTTTGGCAGCACTGAAAAAAGGTGGTCCAGTAAACATAGATGTATATTGAATATGAATGTTCTGTTCTGGGTGTTGAGTCTGATGGCTGGAGGAAAGAAACTGTTACACAGTCTGGTTGTGAGGCTCAGATGCTTCTGTATCTTTTTCCAGAGGGCAGGAGGGTGAGGAGTGTGTGTGAGGGGTGTGTAGGGTCAATCACAATGCTGTTTCTTATCAGTACACTACACAGCTGTTCTCATCTGTTTTTGTTTATAAAGTTGTTTTTAAGTCTGTCATCTTTATGATTGTGTGTGTAGAAGCACATTTTTAATGTTCTGCTTGCTTATTTCTTTCTATTAATTTTGAGAAATGATTTATTTTAATGTAATTGATTATATATATATATATATTAGTTGAAAATAGGTTCAATAGATCTCTTTTTCTTTCCCAGACAGAGTATTAGTGTTGACTTTTTGTTATATAAAGAGTTTTTTAAAACACTGGCTGATGAACATCGGGATGTTTGAACAAAAGCAAAACAATTGATAAGTCTTCTATGAGGAAAAAAGGTTATTTATTTGATAATTACAAACACAGTACAAATTAATCTTTAAAATGATCAATTAATATTCAAATTCAAATCAAATTCAAATTTTATTAATCACATACGAAATCACACAGTACGACATGTAGTGAAGTGATTTTAACGACTGTCCTACATTTGAAGAAAGAAAAGAGTATAAATTAAAGTGTGTGGACATGAAAAATAAGGGATATAGTTAAAAATATATAGAAAAAAAATAGGGAAAATTAAACAGTAGAAATTAAAGACAAAAATAATTGAAAAACCAGTAGTTCTCGTATATCAAATAAGTGTGTGTATGTATATATATAGAGAGAGATCTATGTATATAAATATGAATATGAATATAAATGTATAAATAATATAAATAGTAAATTTATAGTAAATTTTATTTATTGATAAAAATAATTTAATATAATATAAAATGAAATATAAAATATAAAATACGGGGGTCTGCTGGAGCCTATCCCAGCGCACATAGGGCGAAAGGCAGGGGTACACCCTGGACAGTCCATCGCAGGGCCACACAGACAAACAACCACACACACACACTCACTCCTATGGGCAATTTAGAATTACCAAACAACCTAATGTACATGTCTTTGGACTGTGGGAGGAAACCGGAGTACCCGGAGTAAACCCACGCAGGCACGGGGAGAACATGCAAACTCCACACAGAAAGGCCCCAGCCTGTTCGACCCCAGGATTCGAACCCAAGACCTTCTTGCTGTGAGGCAACAGTGCTAACCACTAAGCCACCATGCTGCCCATTAAAATAAAATAAAATAAAAATATAATATATAGTGTATATAAAAATAAACTAATATATAAATAATATATGTGTCAGCTCTATTATATATAGGAAGATACAATATATACATGTGTAGATGTAAATGGACAAATTTAAATGGTATGACTAATAATAATAATAATAATAATAATAATAATAATAATAATAATAATAATAAATGCTAATATTAGATTAGCAAAGTTAATATTTAGTGTTAATAAATGAGAAACCATCAAACTCCTCTTGGATGGACTGGATGAAGAAGGAGAGATTCCCATGAGAAAGCTTGGGTTCCTCACGGGTGAATCTGCCATCAAAATTATTGATGTCCCTCTTTGATGTTATCTGTGGTTGAAACGGAGGAGTGATCTTCCTCTGTTTCAGCCATGACCAGTTGATATTACTGAAGAAAGGGTGAGCTTTGATGGCATTCTCCTTGCCCTCGGACACCACACAGCCGAGACGATCCATGGGCTTCTTCCTCAGGAACGCTTTGAGGATGCTGACCGCATTCCTGCTGAGGTTTGATGGATATTCCGGTTCAGCACTGATGATGGACTCAAACATCTCCTCGTTGTGATCATGAAACGGAGCGTAGCCTGTCATCATCTCATACATGATCACACCTAGGGCCCACCAATCCACCGATGTGTCGTATTCCCAATACTGTAACACCTCTGGTGCCATGTAGTTGGGTGTGCCACAAAAAGTGTTGGCAGTCTTGCCGTCTAGTATTCCCTCTGCGCACAAGCCAAAGTCAGCAAGTGGCCATCGGCATCTAGGAGGATGTTTCCAGGTTTGAGATATCTGAATAATCCTGTTGCGGTGGAGGAACATGAGGGCACAGGCGATCTCAGCAGCATAAAATCTGGTGCGGGGTTCATCAAATCCACATGAACAGGAAATGTGAAATGCAAGATCCCCGCCATTCACAAATTCCATTGCGAAGCACAGTGAGTCGCTGGTCTGGAAGCTACAGTAGAGGTGGGTCAGGTAGGGGTGTTCACTGGCCAGAGCCAAGATCCGCCTCTCCATAAAGGTGCAGCTGATGTTTTCATATTCCCAGATCATGTCCTTCTTCATAAACTTCAGCGCATACACCTCATCAGTGCCTTTGAGCTCGGACAAAATCACCTTCCCGTATGTACCCTTTCCAAGCACACTGAGGAAGTTGAAGTCCTCCAGACTCTTTCTCTCAGGCTGTAGCTCCTCATCCTCTCTGCTCTCCTCTGAATTACACTCATTCAGGGACAAAGTCTTTTCTGCTTCTTCCAGAGGCTGAGACGCTTTGTTGACCCTACAGCTTTCGTTCTGGTCATCATCAGATGCAGTGGTCGGCGGCTCATCATACAGCTCAGCGACCTTAACACACACAAACACACAAAATTAGTCACTGCAGTTAACAACATTTTGTAAAGCCACAATGAATAATCCTTACCTGAGTTCCAGTAAGAAGGTCCTCAGTGTCCTTAAATTGAGAGAATTCATGCAAATAACATTTAGATAAAGCTCAAAATCTACAACCCCAATTCACAAAAGTGAACATTGAAGCAAAGCAAAAAGATCACAAGTGCTTCATATCAAGAGTTTTATATTAAAACACAGAACATTATATTGCTCTTAATGTCCACTGACTAGAAATCGAAAAACAAAATGAAACAACTTGTAAAGACGTGTGTGTGTGTGTGTGTGTGTGTCTCAGCTGCAGCACTGTACAGTACCTCAGACTGGGAGCTGATGGAGTCCGGAGACTGAACCTGAAGTTCACACCAGGCTCTGTTCAGCTCACCAGCACTGGGAGGCTGTGAAAAGTAAAGCAAAAAATTCACAAGTGTTTCTCATTCTAGCGGTTTCATACTAACACATCTAACATTCTGTCACATGGACAATCCTGTGGTCATCTTTGTAAATAAATTGTAGGTTTGGTTACCAGACTGACAGCTGAAGTGTCACTGTGAGGGTCACCGGTAAAAAATCAGCACTTTGGGCTCATCGACCTTAATAGACATAGACACAAACACACACAGTTAGTAGCAGCCTAAATGTTTGAAATGTAGTTAAAATCGGACTATTTAGCGGACACTTACCTGGAGGACAGAGGGAGTATCAGGTGATTCTCCCAGCACATCCACAGAGTCTGTAAAAAAGGAGTTTTCTGTGACTCAGAATAATGACTTCAATTACAACTAACATTTTCTATCATACATTTACAACCAATAGCCAAGTTTATTAACTAGTAGGTAAAACCTAGGAGAAATATTGTATTGTGTTGAGAGCTTAAAACGGGTAGCCATGTTTTCAAGTGCATTAGCATTCAGCTAACTATTCAATTAAAAATCAGGCATTAATAATAAATGAGAATATTTTGCCATCTACTGATTTTAATGTTTTATTCTACACAATACAATATTTAGCTCCCAAGCTATATAGCCAGGTTTGTTTAGCAGTGTAGCTAATGCTAGACCAGTGTTTCCCACACACACAAATGATAGATTAGTGATGGCAAGCAGATTCATTTTCTAATTATTTTATTTAGTAATCTTAAATGGAGAGAGAGAGAGAAGACCTGAATATGATGCCCCAGAGGTAGGAGTAACCACACCCACACACAGCAGTGAAATAAAGCGGATATATTATAATGTAGTGAGATATACAACACAGTGAACCGGGGAAGACTTCAGCATGGACCAAGGCCAACATGCACAGAAACACTCAGGATAGGAACTAACTAACCTACACAAAAGACAAGAAACAAACAAAAAGACAATTACCTTCCCTAACCTCCCTTACCAAGAAAAACAGAGACAAAAACCCACACCCCTACTACCGGATATATAGATAATGTAGCAATACTTACATTCACAGGCGAGAGTATATACCAATAAGGCAGCCAAAACCAAAACAGGGCATAGATCAGCCTCAAAGTCAAGGCAAGCAAGGATTGAAACCAGATTGAAGCAGAAACAGGACACGGAACTACACACAACACAAACACCAAATGTGAAGTGAGCAATCAAGCTCCTGGTACTGGCTTCTGTCCCAGCTTTATAGGGTCACCATTACTGATTATTTTAAAAATATGTAAAAACATAATACATAAAAATAGGAAAAAATAAGAGCTAGTTTAAGTGTTTCAGGAAGAGGTGGCAGTGGTGGCTCAAGTGGTTAAGGCTCTGGGTCATTGACCAAGAATCAAGCTCCTGGTACTGGCTTCTGTCCCAGCTTTATAGGGTCACCATTACTGATTAGTGGTGGTAGAAGCTGGATCATCAGGAAAGCCCGGGCAGGAGTACGGAGTGGACCAACCTGAAGAAGTTACGCACGGGACAGGACACACAAAACAAACTAGTTCAGTAGGTTACAGACTTAGGATACTATTAGCTTAAAACTGAGCTGTTGCTGCTTTTATTTTTTGTTTTTTAAATATATACATATAACATATAACAATACATAAAAATGGGGGAAAATAAGAGCTAGTTTAAGTGTTTCAGGAAGAGGTAGGTCTTCAGTCGTTGTCTGAAGACTGTCAGCAACTCGGCTGTACGGACATCTAGGGGAAGTTCATTCTACCACCTTGGTGCCTGAACAGAGAAGAGTCTAGATGTATGCCTGCCTTTTACCCTGAGAGATGATGGGACCAGTCGGGCAGTGCTAGTGGATCAGAGGGAGCGAGGTGCAGTGTGAGGAGTAATAAGAGCTTTGAGGTAAGATGGTGCTGGTCCATTCTTGGCTTTGTAGGCCAGCATCAGTGTTTTGAATCTGATGTGTGCAGCTACTGGAAGCCAGTGGAAGAACGCAGCAGTGGGGTGGTGTGGGAGAACTTGGGCAGGTTTAAAACAAGTCGTTCAGCTGCATTATTTCATTTACAGTGGATGAATTGCATTAAGAGGAAGACCTGCCAGGAGAGTTGCAGTAGTCCAGTCTCGAAATAACCAGAGCCTGAACAAGCACTTGAGTAGCCTGTGTGGATAAAAATGGCTCGAATCCTTCTGATGTTGTACAGAAGAAACCGACATGAGCATGTCACATTAGCTACATGAGAGGAAAGGGATAGTTGATTGTCCATGGTTACCCCAAGGTTGTGAGCAGTGGCCAAGGGGAGATCATGGAGTTTTTCAGAGACAATGCAAGATCCTGTGCTAGGGATGAATCACCTGGGATGACCAGCAGTTCAGTTTTGCTGAGATTGAGTTTCAGCTGATGAGCTGTCATCCAAGATGAAATGTCCACCAGACACGCTGAGATCTTAGTAGATGCCATTGTATCTGAGGGAGAGAAGGAGAAAATAAGTTGTGAAAATAAGGTGGCACCATGACCAACATGAAGCAGTCATCAGAAACAAACATCACACACACAACTTCATTTATACACAAAGCCAAATGTTAAACACCTCATTCTGCTTACAGAGAGTGGAGAATGAGAAATAAAAACTAATCTTTATAAACAGACATCTGCATATGAATGCTAAATCATCGCCAGTCTAAAGCCGATAGGTTCAAACAGACTCGGCTGCACTCGGGCCGCTGCTGCTAGCCTACTGCCCAAAACAATCATATTATTAGTGCAAATCAAATTACTTACCTGGGCTTTTTCATGTCTTTCCTCACACTGTTTGTGATACAATCTCGACCGCTCCATCTTTCTTTTAAACCACTTTAAACCATCCTGGTAGGTAGAAAAGTTTCTTGAGAAAATGAGAGCTTGTTTTTCTCTTGTTGTTCATGGAGAGCTCTGATTGGAGAATCACTAATTGGTTGATAACTTGGTGGGGGAGGGGCGAGCTCTGTCTTAACCATACAGGCAAAGTGAAAAGTGGCTTGGAAAAGTGCAGCTCAAACAAATCACACTGACAGATTTTATTAAATTAAAAATTGGAGAAATTTAATGCTCTCTCTCTCTCTCTCTCCACACACACAAGCATATAGTAATAGCACATGGTTTCACATAAGAGCAAGCTGTGGCATTCAGATGAAGTGCTTCTCAAGCCAATAGAGTGCCGCAATTCTGTAGATATGAAGGATGAGGTCAATCTCATGTTATTCCATTGTCCATTTGACATCAAAGCTACTGCACACATGACCACAGGGGAGTGGATGCATACAACCATAAATGTTTTCAAAAGCTTAAAAATGAATAAATAAATCATTGGATTTATCATTATGAATTAAAATCTCCCAAAAGCCGCTGCAGACCATTCATGGCTATATTACAAAGCTTAGGGAAGGCATCCAGTGACACCGAGGGCCTAATGAGAACAAACACCACTTCTAGCCAAAATTCCACATGGAGAGATCTCGGATGTTGTGTAAGATATGCTTTAATGTATGATAAGCTCACATGGATATTACACACATGGATAAAATTGTTGATACCCTTCTATTAAAGAAAGAAAACCCACAGTGGTCACTGAAATCACTTGAAACTGACAAAAGTAATAATAAATCAAATTTACTGAAAATTGATGAATGAAAATCAGACATTGCTTTTGAATTGTTTTTCCAACAGACACGTTTAAAAAAAGCTATCTAATGAAACTGGCCTAGGAAAAAATGATGGTACCCTTAACTTTTGAGGCAATCATTATAATCAAGTGATTTCTGTACCTCTCCATGAGACTTCTGTACCTGTGGACAGGTATTTTGGCCCACTCCTTGTGAGCAAACTGCTCCAGGAGGCTGCTTCTCCAGACTGCATGTTTCAGCTCTTTCCACAGATGTTCAATAGATTTAGATCAGGCTCATATGAAGGCCACTTCAGAATCACATCCAGTGATAAGAATAATTGTGATTTCTTAATATTAAATCTAATGCTAGCTTGCAACCACAAACGATTTTAGTGTGATTTTACACTTTAGTTAGTTAAGTAAGCTAATGTAATCAGTAACTCTTGAGTAGTAGCCTATTTTAACCTTACTGATGTTATACAGCAACCCAATAACACAAGTTAACACAGTGAAAACTTTTTTTGTTGTCTGTTTCAAATAGTTAACTAGCTGTTTTACCTTTTGTATTAAAGCTCTCATATTGTGAAATGGTAAACACTTTAGGACTTTGGTAACATTAGCCTAATCTTCTGGCTGGTTATATATAGCACTTGATGTTTAGTAGAATGAGATTTCCACAAATTCAGCTTTCACTGACTGCCTGAACATATAACGCACAACTAGCCAATATGCATATAATAACTATTCTTTGCCCAAGTAGGCTTCTCTGGAAGTTGAGTCATGTCAATCTGGACTTCTTGTTAGATCAAAACGTTTCACTACTCATCTGAGCAGCTTATTCAGTCTGAGGGAATTTGGCAGAATTTGTGGAATCCCATAAACTTCCCAAAGGGTAAAGAACATACTCGGTTCCAGATAACCGCACCTGGATGACTGAGAATCTTCACAGACTCAGTAGGCTTTGTTACTCAGTAAACACTGATGTTTATCAAAGAGAGGGAAATTGACATATGGAATTATTTATTTCAGAAAAGCATAGTAGTCAGTTGAAGAAATGTTGCTGACTTCATGAAAAAGACAAGCAGAAAAGTGAGGTAGCTCCTTCAACCTCAAGACAACTGAAGTCAGGATAAATCAAGGTTATGAGTCAGAGGAATGTTGATAATGTTGTATTGAACTTTGTTATCCAGAGTCTCCAATCCTCCAACCCAGTCTGGATAGAGGGTCTCCTCCCTCATGTCATGCCACACCTTATGCTGCAAAAAGAGATGAACTTGCTATAGAAAGGAAAGAAAACCTTGAAGGAGCAATGAAGGAAATAGATCTTATTGCCACAACCACAGATTGTTGGAGTTCATGTAGGAGAATTTTACTAGGTGTCACAGCCCACTGGTTTGATCCCAGCACTCTGAGAGAACTCGGTGGCATTTGCATGCAGACAGCATGCAAAGGACAGCATACTTTTGATGTTTTGGCTTGTGCAGGGCAGCACGCTGACTTAGTGGTTAGCACTGTTGCCTCATAGCAAGAAGGCCCTGGGTTTGAACTGGCAGGGGCCTTTCTGTGTGGAGTTTGCATGTTCTCCCGTGCTTGTGTGGGTGTACTCTGGTTTTCTCCCACAGTCTAAAAACTGTACTTTAGGTTGATTGGTAATTCTAAATTGCCCATAGGTGTGTGTGGTTGTTCGTCTATATGTGGCCCTGCGTTGGACTGGCAATCTGTCCAGGGTGTACTCTCTGCTTTTCGCCCAATGTGCACTGGGATTGGCTCCAGCAGATCCCCATGACCCTAATTAGGAATAAAGTGGGTATAGACAATGGATGGATGGCTTGTGCACTAAATGAAATACATTCAGAATTCAGCATCCAGAACAAGATTGTTAATAAATTAAATTGAGAATAAATTAATTGATGATAAATTAAATTGATAATAAATTCAATTTTATCAAAGCCTTTGCTTGTATGCACTTCACTGAAACTTCCCATGTAAGTGCTGCTTTTTCAATTACTTGAATTCATATAATAAGGTGTTAAAAACTAAGTGTAGCAATAATAATACAGCAGGTCTTTTAACCCTTTTATAAATCCCAGCCCGCGCATGTAAACCTGCCATTAGGATCTGATTTATCGTGGAGAAAAATAAAGAAAAGTTGAGCTTCTTTATACTTTATATTATTACTCCCTTTAAATGTCCAATAAGATGGCTCATCAATACCATTACATTACATAATAACATTAGCATCTCAGTAAATGTCTTTTTCAGGTCTGGAATACATCGAGGATCACCTGGAAGAAGAGTGCTTGAATCAGTCACCAGGTATTGGCTCCTGTGCCTCTGATGAAAAGGACTTCTTTGCAAGCATGAAGCCAACTCATGGTCAGGAAACTGTTAAATGGCAGTTAAATGGTTACCTTGCAAAGTTGATGAGAGAGAAATTCTGAAATACTTCCAAGCACTCTGCAAGTTGTCTTTAAGATTAAATACAGCTTTACCTGCTTCAGCTTCATGTAAGAGACTTTTCAGTTCAGCAGGTCTTATTTTTAGTCCCAAGAGAGCAAGAACAGACGGGAGCACCTTTGAGAACCAGCTCCTTCTCAAGCTGAACAAGAGCTTCTGTAGCTTTGCTTGAATACTGGTATCCTCTACTAGTGGTAGTATGTAGCTGATTTGCAGAGAAATCTTGATTAGGTCCAGTTCTTATAAAGGAATATCTAGATCTAATAATCATACACACATTCACATATATGCACCTGCACAGACCTATACATATTCATGAACATTCAATGCATCTGCAAACACCATGATATGCCTTAGAATATTTACTGCCACCACCCATTGTGAGATATGTTGTTATTCTATATCATGTGATTTCTAATGGCAAGTTATGATGATTAGGTCAGCTTTTATTGTTGATATTTGACCACCAAGTAAATTAGTCTTTAAATGTCACGCAGGATATTGCCCATTACAATGCATTAGTTAACTAAATACTGAAACATTGACTGTGATGAAGTTGAACTTTTTCTGAATCTGTAGTGCAGCAAGCTTTCTATTAAAGTGAATCTGCTGAGATTCTTGCTTCTCACTTGTTTAAAACTGATTCCCAGGACACAGGAGTGCTCAGCACACATTAGTTTTTCTGTATGAGTTACCAAGTCAGACTGCTCTGCTATAGTTTTCTTCTGCTGTGATGCATTTTTTTAATGTTTAATGTTGTTTCAAGTCAAGTTTTCATGTAGGAAACAATTTACAAGCCACAGACCCTCGCCTTTATGTAATGTTGTGTAGTGTCCTGTAAACACACACACACACACACACATCATCATCATCATCATCATCTTAACATCTGCATGGTAAAAATGTTTTATCAGGTTTTAATTTGTTACTATAAAATAAATTCTAACAGGAAATCTGCAATGTTCTCAAATCCTGCTATTTTACAGCCCCCATGTTCCCTTGCACACCGTGACTGCTCAGAATAATGTTAACTGTCATCTGTATCATGTTCATTTCTAAGACTTGGATTAACAGGCATGTGTGAGTAGAGTAACATTAGGTTCTTCACACATAATGAATAATTACAAAAATGACATTAGCACTTAGTGATTAGTTGTTTTTTTTTTTTAACTTAAGTACTTTTGTACATTAACTGAAGTGGAAATTTTAATGGAGAAAAAATGCATGAAAAACAACAATTTATCTTACCTGAGGAAAACTTGTTTGCACTCGTGATTGCAGGATACAATTCTGGTCGCCAGCATCTGCTAAATTAAAACAAAAATACTTCTAGAAAAAGCAATGGTTATGCTAAATCAAAATAAGTGTTATGACACTTGAAAGTAACTGTCTCGTGAGGATCTGGTGGGGACAGGGATGCCCACTTGATGAACATGAAGAAGATGACTATGATGAAGAAGCTGAGCTTCAAGATGTTGGTGCCATCCTTGAGTACCAACTTCCACAACATCACAGATGTGCATTCCATCTCCTGAATCTTGTATAAGCCGCTGATGCCAGACATACAGGAAGTTGTCTTGGTCTGCTTTTGGAAAATGCCAGGCGCTTGTGGAATAAAAAGCCGGTCCACCTCAGCATTTGAAACAGTGCAGAGTGAATGCAGTCTCCGGTTCCTGTGAGCCAATGGAGCTCCTACTACCTTGCTGTAGAAAGACTGGTTATAAAAATATACTTGCTGTTAACATGTTGTCTAAAATATATTTGTATTCTGGTTGTTGGATAAAATAGTACAATTTCAAATTTTAATGATACAGTTGTATTTGACTTAAAATTGATATCTTATGGAGACTGGTGGTGTGTAGATAGTGGTTCATAAACTGAATTGAAAGTTATTTTTTAAAGAGTAAGCTGAATTGGGCTTTTTAGGTGATTATGCTGCAGTTATGAAGTCAGTTTCTAAGGCCCTAAATGTCCTCCAAGGAGAATCATCTGTCCACTACATGGGTTTCCTGCTGCAATTCTCTACCAGCTGCAGGGAAAGTTGAAGAGGCTTCAGTCGATCAGCAAAGTCTGGAGGACCACTCCTTAAGATCCCTACAACGTGGAATTCAGAAGTGTTTTGGGTGATGTGATGTCATGAATTACCCACAGTGCATTGCTGCCTCCATCCTCCTGCTGAAGTTCAGTACAGGCTGGACAAAAGAAGAGCATCTTAAAAGCCGGTAATAAATCTTCATTAATTCAGGAGGGAATTCTCTGGCTACTATTTAGATAGGTTAGACTTGATGGTTTGTATTGTCACTAGTGAGTTTCAGGAGAATGGAAACTTGAATTAAAGTCATTTACTGACCTGGATGCAGGAAGCAGATTTGTGCTGTGAATGCTGGTGCAATGGGGATCATCTCTAGAGGCACCTTCTGACCCCAGACTTTTACTGTAACTCATTTTATCCTGATAGTTTGTTGTGCTATAGCCCTTCTCATTTGATTTGCTTATAAGCATGACAAAAATCACAATAAATCATCAGATTCTTTACAATTTTTCAATATATGTGTGAAGATTTTTGTAACATGCAGGTAAATGTAAATGAAAGTGAAAACTCAGAGTGCTAAAGCTAAAGACAGAAACCTATTTCTGGTGTTTATTCAATACATAAAACACATCATTCATTTCTAAATTATTATATTTGTGTACATTTGGGGGAATAAGATTAAATAAAATCATTAAGAAACACTGAAATCTAGGAATGATTGTGGGAGGCAGGAGCATTCAAAAACACTAAGATGCCACTCTCCATTTTTTACATTTTAGTTGCATGAACCTTTACATGCTGCTGGTTGACAAAACTTCACTAGATTTGTCTATTTCTTTGAAATGTAAAAGTATCATTAATAGTTGCTTTAATTAATTCATTGAAATCAAAACTGAAACTTTTGTGTGTGTTTTCTTAAGTGATTTCTTGATCTGGATTAAAAGACCAGCTTTTTGACTTTTAGATTTTAGAGTCGTGTTTGATTAATATTTCCAAATGCAGCTTTTCAGTCCTCTGTGAAAATATAATCACAGTGGATATGTTATAACAATTTTCATAAAACAGAAAGAAAATGCTTCTAATATATACAGTATATTCATGGGACAGTTTATTTAAGAACCAAATATACAGTTCCTTCCAGTTTGATTGGTGCCTTGATAAATATGGAGAATTATTAATGTATTAAATAAAAATTACACACAATAAAAACAATTATATAAACAGTAAATGAAAACTATTCTCATTAAGAATATAGTGAAAATAACACTAGTTATAAAAGGAGAAGGAGAACAGAATCAGATCATTGTAGGCATAGTGACCACTAACAGGTGTAAATCAGGTGACCATTAACAGTCCTACAGAGCGTGTGTATTTGTACTTCTACAGCGAGTGTGTTTATAGTCCTACATTGTGTGTTTTTGAAGTTCTTCAGCGTGTATTCACAGTCCTACAGTGTTTGTATTTACCTTCTTTCATTTGTGTTCATCTGTTCATAAGAAGATCAATCTGACATGGGAAACTCACTGACTTACTTTCGCTGCTTGAGACGGGTAAGATTGGATGACTTTACTTTTCTTTACACTGTATCTGGAAATTTTTTACAAATTAGCAAAACTTGTGCTTTTGTGTGGATTATGTGAAGAAACTAAACCTTGTTGTATTTGTGTTGTCCTGAACAGAATGAGAAAAACAAAGTGAAGTGAGGAGTAGCTGATGAAGTGCAGGCCATCTCCTGAAAAGGTAAAATAGGACTAATACAATCACATTTGAGGGAAGATTGTACCAAAAGGTGTTCCCAGGTGCAGTTCATGTGATTAGATGTAGCTTTAGAAAATTAAAACTCATTTCTCAACAATGTGAGCTCATATTGTCATCACACCCAGTTATGTGCATTCCCATGTGTGTACATCTGTCCCAGAGAGTGGAAGTGTTGAATCAAACCTGAATAATGTTTAAATGTATAGAAGTGCTAATTCTGCTGTGGTTCTTTCTCTATTATAGTGTACAGATATTAGAAAAGAGCAGTGAAGATGCAGCACCTCAGCCTCTGGAAGAAGCAGAAAAGACTTTGTCCCTGAATGAGTGTAATTCAGAGGAGAGCAGAGAGGATGAGGAGCTACAGCCTGAGAGAAAGAGCCTGGAGGACTTCAACTTCCTCAGTGTGCTTGGAAAGGGTACATACGGGAAGGTGATTTTGTCCGAGCTCAAAGGCACTGATGAGGTGTGTATGCGCTGGAAGTTTATGAAGAAGGAAACGATTTGGGAATATGAAAACATCAGCTGCACCTTCATGGAGAGGCGGATCTTGGCTCTGGCCAGTGAACACCCCTACCTGACCCACCTCTACTGTAGCTTCCAGACCAGCGACTCATTGTGCTTCGCAATGGAATTTGTGAATGGCGGGGATCTTGCATTTCACATTTCCTGTTCATGTGGATTTGATGAACCCCGCACCAGATTTTATGCTGCTGAGATCGCCTGTGCCCTCATGTTCCTCCACCGCAACGGGATTATTCACAGAGATCTCAAACCCGGAAACATCCTCCTAGATGCCGATGGCCACTGCAAGCTTGCTGACTCTCGGCTTGTGCAGCAGAGGGAATACTTCAGACGGCAAGACTGCCAACACTTTTTGTGGCACACCCAACTACATGGCACCAGAGGTGTTACAGTATTGGGAATACGACACATCGGTGGATTGGTGGGCCCTAGGTGTGATCATGTACGAGATGATGACAGGCTACGCCCGCTTTCATGATCACAACGAGGAGAAGATGTTTGAGTCCATCATCAGTGCTGAACCGAATATCCATCAAACCTCAGCAGGAATGCGGTCAGCATCCTCAAAGCGCTCCTGAGGAAGAAGCCCATGGATCGCCTCGGATGTGTGGTGTCCGAGGGCAGGGAGAATGCTATCAAAGTTCACCCATTCTTCAGTGGGATGAACTGGTGAGGGCTGGAACAAAGGAATAATTTTGATGGCAGATTCACCTGTGAGGAGCCCAAGCTTTCTCATGGGAATCTCTCCTTCTTCATCCAGTCCATCCAAGAGGAGTTTGATCGCTTCTCATGTATTAACACTAAATATTCACGTAGCTGACCCTACACACGCCCCACACACACTCCTCACTCTCAGGCCGTCAGGAAAAAAATACAGAAGGATTTGAGCCTCAGAACCAGACTGTCTTACAGTTTCTTTCCTCCAGCCATCAGACTCAACACTCCAGAACAGAACATTCATATTCAATATACATCTATGTTTACTGGACCACTCTTTTTCAGTGCTGCCAAAACTGTATATTTCATTGTACATTACACTTTAATGCTGTTTAAATGCTGTTTTTGTACATCACACTTTAATGCTGCTCCCAGCTGCTGCTATCATATGTGTACATGTTCACAAGCCTCCTTTTCTTTTTGCACACTGGTCCACATAGACTGTATACTGGTCAGTACTCTTTCATTTTATTTCTTACTCTGTTTGCACTAGGTTCCACACTATACACTGTATGTGGCTAGATTAACTTACTTTTTAGTCCTTAGCTCTGTGTTGTTTTATGTAGTTTTGTGTTTTATGTAGCACCATGGTCCTGGAGGAACATTGTTTCATTTCACTATGTACTGCATCTACTATTTATGCTCGAAATGACAATAAAACTTCTTGACTTGATACCTGATGATGCACTGACCTCAGGTAAGTTATTACGCAAATGATGCAGGACAAAAAGAAATCACAAGAAAGAAAAAATATCCCTGTAGTGTTTAGGAAATAATTAGATTTGAAATAATGTACATTTTTGTCCAGCTCTGCAGTATAGCTGCTCATTTCTACATGTCTGTGTACAGTAGAGCTTTGAGCATTATAAATGTACAAGCTTTAGGACTTGATTGTCAAGATT